>NC_140148.1:1828794-1977561 GCF_964035555.1 Netta rufina | reverse complement strand
CTGTCCCCATACCCCAGCACTGTCCCCACACACCAGGCCTGTGGCACTGGCTCATTCCTGGGGCGAGGGGACAGCTCTGGGCTATGGGGACAGGGGAGAGGGCAGGGGACAGCCCTGGGGACATCCTTGGGGACACCCCTGGGGACAGGGGGACATCCATGGGGACATGGAGACAGCCCCGGGGACATGGAGACAGCCCCAGGGACATGAGGACAATGCTGGGGACAGCCCTGGGGGCAGCCCTGGGGACATGGGGACATCCCCAGGGACACGAGGACATCTCTGGGGGCAGCCCTGAGGCCGCCCCCCACCCCTTAGGGCCTCGTTGCCATGGGGGCGGTGTGTGTATACATCCAGGACTACATTTCCCATAACGCCCCGCGGCGCGCACATCCCGCCCTGCCCCGCGCCAACCACCCCGCTTCCGGGGCGTGCCGGAAGCGGCGAGGCCGGGCCGGGCCGGGCCGGGCGGTGATGGCGGGCGGCGGGGCGGCTCGGGCGGCGCTGCTGCTGCTGCTGGGGGCGGCGGCGGCGCCGGGCCCGGCCCGTGGCTCGCAGGGCGACCGGGAGCCGCTGTACCGAGAGTGCCTGGGCCGCTGCGAGCGGCGGAACTGCTCGGGGGCGGCGCTGCGGCACTTCCGGGCCCGGCAGCCGCTCTACATGGGCCTCACAGGTACCGCCCCCCGCCGCCCATTGGCTGTCCGCGGGCGGCACGCCCCGCCCACCGCCTCGAGGCCACGCCCACTGCTGGGGGTGACGCCCAGCTCCGCGAAGCCACGCCCACTGTCGTGGGGCCACGCCCACCGCCGCGCGGGGGGGGAGGGGCTGGGAGAGCTGGGGGGCGCTGGGGTGTACTGGGAGCACTGGGGTGAACTGGGGCAGGGCTGGGAGGGCACTGGGATGAGTTTGTCCTTTACTGGGAGGCACTGGGAGGCACTGGGCCGGGCTTGTCCTATACTGGGAGGCACTGGGCTGTACTGGGAGCACTGGGGTGAACTGGGGCGGGGCTGGGAGGCACTGGGCAGGGCTTGTCCTTTACCAGGAGGCACTGGGCTGTACTGGGAGACACTGGGATGCGCTCAGGCCAGGCAGAGTGGCACTGGGCCATACTGGAGAGGCATTGTGCCATACTGGGGCCATGGGGGGGCACTGGGCCATACTGGAAGGTCACTGGGCCATGCTGGAGGGTCACTGGGCTGTACTGGAGGATGCACTGAGCCATACCAGGGGGTGCAGGGTGGTGCTGGGGGGCACGGAGCCATACTGGGGGGCACTGGACTTTGCTGGGGGATGCACTGGGCCATACTGGTGGGGCACTGGGCCATACTGGGAGTTGCTGGGCCACAGCACCCAAGAGCCCAGCTGCTCCCAGCTCCTGTCCCCTGCCCGTGCTGCCCAGTGGTCTGTGCTGGGAGGGACTGGGGAGGGGGTGTGTGCACCGAGACCCCTCCATCCCCCCACATACGCCCCCAATACCCCCCATAACCCCCCCATATCCCCTCCCACACCCCCCTATACCCCCTGGACCCCCCCAAACCCCCTCCATACACCCCAATTACCCCCCAATACCCCCCATAACCCCCTTTTTCCCCCCCTCTACCCCCTCCCACACCCCAATTACCCCCCATAAGCCCCCCCCCACCCCCTAATACCCCCCATAACCCCCCCAATTAGCCCCCCACCCCCCTAATACCCCCCTAACCCCCTCAATTACCCCCCATACCCCCCAATACCCCCCATAACCTCCCCAAATCCCCCCCAATAACCCCTTTTCCACCCCCTCCACCCCCTCTCACACCCCAATTACCCCCCCTAACCCCACCCCCCAATTACCCCCCCACCCCCTAATACCCCCCAATACCCCCCCAATACCCCCCCAAAACCCCTTTTCCCCCCCTCCCACCCCGCAAATACCCCCCAATACCCCCCCAATAACCCCTTTTCCCCCCCCTCCACCCCCTCCCACCCCCCAATTACCCCCCCACACCCCCTAATACCCCCCCTAACCCCCCCCAAACCCCCCCCTAACCCCCCCCCAAAAAAAAATAACCCCTCTCTCCCCCCCCCCCAGGCTGGACGTGCCGCGACGACTGCAAGTACGAGTGCATGTGGCTCACCGTGCGCCTCTACCTGCAGGGCGGCCGCCGCGTGCCCCAATTCCACGGCAAGGTGAGCCCCACGGGGGGGCACCCAGGGGTCTCCCCGTCTATTTTCCATCTCCTCACGCCCCCCCCCCTGCCCCCCCCCAGTGGCCCTTTTCCCGTTTCCTCTTCGTCCAGGAGCCGGCCTCCGCCCTGGCCTCGCTGCTCAACGGGCTGGCCAGCTTCCTCATGCTGCTGCGCTACAAAGCCGCCGTGCCCCCCGCCTCCCCCATGTACCCCACCTGCGTCGCCTTCGCCTGGGTGAGTGCTGACCCCCCCCACCCCAAAAAAATGTCCCCCCGGGGTTGGGGACGCGCTGTAACCCCCCTCCCGGTGTGTCCCGTCCCCCCCCAGGTCTCTGTCAACGCCTGGTTCTGGTCCACCGTCTTCCACACCAGGGACACGGCGGTGACGGAGGTGGGTGAGGTCTGGACCCCCCCCCTCAACCTGTCCCCCCCCCCCCTCCCTCAGTCCCAGTTCTGTGTTTGGTGTCCCCTCTGTCCTGTCCCAGTCCCATTTCCCGTCCCTGTCCCAGTCCCATGTCCCCATCCCAGTCCCATGTCCCCATCCCAGTCCCATGTCCCCATCCCAGTCCCGTTTCCCGTCCCCATCCCAGTCCCCTGTCCCCATCCCGTCCTGTCCCAGTCCTGTCCCCCCCTTCCCAGTCCTGTTCCCATCCCAGTCCAGTCTTCCCAGTCCCATCCCAGTCCCATGTCCCCATCCTGTCCCAGTCCCATGACCCCATCCCAGTCCCCTGTCCCTGTTCCAGTCCCGTGCCCCCATCCCATTCGAGTCCTGTGTTCCCATCCTGTCCCAGTCCTGCATCCTCCTCCCATCCCAGTCCTGTGTCCCCATCCCAGTCCCACGTCCCACCCTGTCCCAGTCGTGTTCCCCCTGTCCCATCCCAGTCCCACTTCCCCCATCCCATCCCAGTCCTGTCCCTCCCATCCCAGTCCTGTGCCCCCATCCCAGTCCTGTCCCCCTGTCCCATCCCAGTCCCACGTTCCACCCTGTCCCAGTCCTGTCCCCAACCTGTCCCAGTCCCATGCCCCCATCCCCTCCCAGTCCTGTGTCCCCATCCCAGTCCTGTTCCCCCTGTCCCATCCCAGTTCCATTTCCCCCATCCCATCCCAGTCCTGTCCCTCCCGTCCCAGTCCCATGCCATCCCAATCCCCCTGCCCCCATCCCATCCCACTCCAGTGTCCCAAACCCAGTCCCGTGCCCCCCCCCCACCCCAATCCCATGCCCCCCGACCCCCCCCCACCCCGGGGGCTCCATCCCAGCCCCCCCTCCATGCCCCATACCCCACAGAAGCTGGATTATTTCTGCGCCTCGGCCGTGGTGCTGCACTCCGTGTACCTCTGCTGCGTCAGGTGAGCCCCGCGCCCCTTCCCCTATCCCCGGGGGGGGCCTGGGGACCACCCCATTAACCCTCCCGCCCCCCCCCAGGACTCTGGGGCTGCGGCGCCCGGCCTTAATCGGCGTCTTCAGGGCCTTCCTCCTCCTCTTCCTCGCCTGCCACGTCTCCTACCTGACCCTGGTGCGCTTCGACTACGGCTACAACATGGCCGCGAACGTGGCCATCGGTGAGGCTGGGGGGGGGGGGGGGGGGGGGAAACTGGGCTTTGGGGGGGGGGGTGTAAAGGGGTCTGGGTGCCCCAAAGCTGTGTTTTTGTCCCCCCCCCCAGGGCTCCTGAACCTGCTGTGGTGGCTGTGGTGGTGCCTCCGCAACCGCCCGCGCCTGCCCCACGTCTGGAAGTGCGCCCTGGTGGTGCTGCTGCTGCAGGCGGGGGCCCTGCTGGAGCTGCTGGATTTCCCCCCCCTCTTCTGGGTGCTGGACGCCCACGCCCTCTGGCACATCAGCACCGTCCCCCTCAACGTCCTCTTCTACAGGTGGGTGCCCCCCCCGTCCTCAAATTGGGGTGCTGGGGACCCCCCCCCTCATTAAGATCCAGGCCCTTCCCGTCTGTATGGGACACTCAGCGCCCCCCCTCCTCAAGTTGAGGTGCTTTGGGGTCCCTCTTTTGCCCCTGGGGTGCCCCCATCCCGAAATTGGGGTGCTGAGACCCCCCCCCTCATTGAGATCGGGGCCCTTCCCTTCTGTATGGGACGCTCAGCGCCCCCCCTCCTCAAATTGAGGTGCTTTGGGGTCCATCTTTTGCCCCTGGAGTGCCCTCCTCCTCAAATTGGGGTGCTGGGACCCCCCCCTCATTAAGATCCAGGCCCTTCCCGTCTGGTATGGGATGCTCAACGCCCCCCCCTCCTCAAATTGACACGTCTGGGGGCTCCTCTTTTCCCCCTGGGGTGCCCCCATCCTGAAATTGGGGTGCTGGGACCCCCCCCTCATTAAGATCCAGGCCCTTCCTGTCTGTATGGGACACTCAGCGCCCCCCCCTCCTCAAGTTGAGGTGCCTGGGGTCCCTCTTTTCCCCCTGGGGTGCTGGGTGCCCCCCCCCCAAAAAAAAAAAAATTGGGGAGCTGCTGACCCCACTGCTGCTCCCCAGCAGCCTCCGATGTCTCACAGCGCCCTGGGGGGGGCTTTTGGGGCGCCCCCACCTCCCGACTCAGCACCTACAGGTGGAGGGGGCCGAGCTGTGCCCCCCCCCACCCCAGCCCTGTCCCCCCCCCTCCCTCCCCCACAGCTTCCTGGTGGACGACAGCCTCTACCTCCTGAAGGCCAACTCCGACCTCTCCAAAACGGACTAGAGCAGCCGGGGAGGGCGGGGGGGGGGCCCCCCAATTACCCCCCCCACCCCGGGGGGGGCCCCTTCCCCCTTTCCCCACCGTGTGCCAAGTGCCCCCCCCCTTCCCCCTCTTCCCATTGCCTCTTGAGGTTTCCTTCCCCTTTCCCTGCACCCCCCAAATCTCCCCCCCCCAGCCCCGTGGCGTGCAGGGGGGGGGCACGGAACCCAGCTGGGGGTGTCTGGGCCCCCCCCCCCACACCCTATTTTTTTGTGTGTCCCCCCCCGGCTGCCGGTGGCTCCCTGCCGTGGAGCTCGGCAGCCGCGAGGTGGCAACGGCTGCTGGGGGGCACGGAGCTGCGGGGGGGGGGACACGGGAGAAAAAAAAGGGGGGGGGGGGGTCCTGGGGTGTGTGTGTGTGGGGGGGGGGACACGGTGCCTGTGTCGGGGAGGGGTGGGGGGGGGGCACGGTGCAATGCGCGGGGCTGGAGAGGTGCCTTGGGGCAGGGGGAGACCCCTGTGCAGCCCGGGGGGGGGGGTGGGTGGGGGGGTGCAGCCCCCCCCCCACCCCCCAGGATGTGCCCTGGGCTGTGAATAAAGCTGGAATTTAATCTGTGCCCCCCCCCCCCGGCGTCCCTCATCCTGCTCTGCGCCCTACAGGCATCCCATACCCGGCCCCCCCCCCGTACCCCTTGCTGCCCGCCCCCCCCAGTGCCCCATTTCCCCCCCCCCGCTGCCCCCCCCCGCTGCCTGTGAGCCCCCTGCCCCCCCCCCCACATCACCTCCTTGTGCCCCCCAACCCCTTGCTGTGAACCAACCCCCCCCGCAGCCCCCCCCCAAATCCCCCCCCCCGAGCCCCCCCAGCTCTCCCCACGCCGTGCAGCTCAGCCTTTATTACGGACACAGGACATCAAAAATGGGGGGGGGCAAAATTTAACTTTTGAGGGCACAAAATTTAACTTTGGGGGGCCTAAAATTTAACTTCTAGGGGTGCAAAATGTAACTTGTAGGGGTGCAAAATTTAACTATTGGGGGTGCAAAATTTAACTTTTAAGGGTGCAAAATTTAACTTTTAGGGGTGCAAAATTCGACTTTTGAGGGTGCAAAATTTGACTTTTGGGTGCGCAAAATTTAACTTTTGGAGGTGCAAAATTTAACTGTTGGGGGCACAAATTCAACTTTTGGGGGTGCAAAATTTAACTTCTGGGGGTGCAAAAATTAACTTTTAGGGGTGCAAAATTTAACTTGTAGGGGTGCAAAATTTGACTCTCGGGGGTGCAAAATTCAACTTTTGGGGGCGCAAAATTCAAATTTTGGGGATGCAAAATTCAACTTTTGGGTGTGCAAAAATTAACTTCGGGGGGCACAAAAATTAACTTTCGGGTGCGCAAAATTTAACTTCTGGGGGCCAAACGGGCCGCAAACTGACTTCGAGGCAGGGGGGAAACAAGACCGGGGGGGGGGGGACAGGGACCTCAGGCCTCCATCGGCTTCTGCGCGTGGGCGAAGAAGACGCCGTCCACGTCGTCCACGCAGCCGGTGCGCAGGGCGGGGGGGCATGGCGTAGGAGCAGAAGCGGCGCAGGACGAAGCCGGCCCCGGCCAGCGCCCCCGCGGACGTCGTCCTCGGCCAGCGGCACCACGGGCAGCCGAGCGGCCCCCGCCAGGTAGAAAGATTCGCCCAGGGCCCCCAGCAGCACCGCGTGGCCCCCCGGGCGCAGGAGGGACCCCACGTGCCCAAGAGCCCGGGCGAAGGTGGCTCGGTCGGGGCTGACGGCCTCCAGGCAGAAGGCCGAGAGAGCAGCGCCGTCGGCCGGGGGGGCGCAGCGAGGGGACCCCAGCGGGTCCGGGCGGTGCACGTCGATGGGTAGGATGCGTCGCAGGCGACCCCGCAGACGGCGTTCCTTCTCCTGCCAGGGTTCGCTGTAGGGGATGGGGTTGGGGGTTAGAGTGGGGTGGGGATGGGGATGGGGTCCTGCGGGGGGTGGGTTGGTGTCGGTGGGGACGCGGGGATGGGGTCCCGTGGGGGTCGGCGTGGTGTTGGTGGGGGTACGGGGACAGGGTGCTGCGGGGTTCAGCCCGGCATTAATGGGGACAGGGGGATGGGGTCCTGCAGGGGTCAGCCTGGCATTGATGGGGTTATGGGGACAGGGTCCTGTGGGGTTCAGCCCAACATTATTGGGGACAGGGGGATGGGGTCCTCTAGGGATCAGCCTGGCGTCAATGGGGACACGGGGACAGGGTCCCGCGGGGTTCAGTCCAGTGTCAATGGGGACAGGGGGTCGGGGTCCTGCAGGGATCAGCCTGATGTCGATGGGGACACAGGGACAGGGTCCTGTGGGGTTCAGCCCAGCATCAGTGGGGACACTGGGACAGGGTCCTGCAGGGTTTAGCCTAGCATTAATGGGGGCAGGGGGCTGAGGTCCTGCAGGGATCAGCCCGGCCACGGTGATGGGATCCTGGGGGGGCTCAGCCCAGCATCAGGAGGGACGGGGGGGGCAGGATCCCCTGGGGAGGTGCAGAGGGGATCCTGCAGGGATCAGCACATCGCGCTCTGGGGTGGGGGGGACGTGATCCCAGTGGGGATCAGCTCAGAGTCCACGGGGCCAAGGGGCTGAGGTCGCACAGGGCTAAGGGGCTGGGGTCCGTGGGGCCAAGGGGCTGGGATCCCACGGGGCCAAGGGGCTGGAATCCCACAAGGACAAGGGGCTGGGATCCCGTGGGGATTTGGGGTGGGATCCTTCAGGGATCCAGGGACGTTATTTGGGCAGAGTGAGGACACGCAGCTGTGATCCAACCCAGTCCACCCACCCTGGGGAGGGGTCCCCGCGTCCCCCTATTTGCCCCCTGCCCCCCTACCCGCGCCCCTCGATCTTGCAGACGTGCTGGATGAAGGGGCTCCAGTCGAAGGTGCCGGGCTCGCCCCGCGCCCAGCGCTGCAGCTCCTCCCGGTTCACCGCCAGGTAATCGGTGGCCACGATCTCCTCGAAGTGGTCGCAGGCGCTCAGCAGCTGGTAGATGGTGGGGCCCCGAGCCCACGTCGATGAGCGTGCGCCCCGCGGATCTCACCTGGGATTGGGGTGCACAAATGGGGGGGGGTCCCACAGCGGGTCAGGGATTTGGGGACGTGGAGCTGGGGGGAGCCGGGCACGGGGGAAAAACCAGGGGAGAGTGGTGTGTGTGGGGGGTGGCAGGGTGCTGGGTGCCCCCTCACGCCCCGTGCCTCAGTTTCCCCGCTCCTCTCCAAGGTTGGGGAGACCCCCAAGACCCCCCCCCCCCCTCCAGCACCCCCCTCACCGCTGGCAAAGGTCTCGGCCAAGCATCGCAGCTTCCAGGGCACCACGCAGTCCTCGGAGGAGAAAATCGGCGCGGGGGGGCACGTAGTTATTCTGCAGGTAGGCGCGGGGGTCGAAGCGCTCGTAGCCCTCCCGGACGGCGGCCAGGCTGCTCATGGCGGGGGCTGCGGGGGCTGCCGAGTCCGGATTCGCTTTATAACCCCGGTAAGGTGGCGGGGGGGGGGGACAATAAGGCCAAGGTGGGGGGGGGACACAGGGTGAGTTATGGCTGTGCCCGGCACGGCGCTGATTGCGGCCGTCCATCGCGGATAACCAGGTTAGCGTCAGCGCCCGGGGCAGGATCCGGCCCTGCTGTGTCCCCCCCCCTCCCCGGAGCTTGGTGTGTATGGGGGGGGGAGGCTGGGGGCTGGAGTCCTGCTGCAGCCTCTGGAGATGGTTTCCAGCCAGGAAGGGTGGCCCAGAATGGTGGTGGGGGTATGATACCCCCCCCCCTGCAGCACCCAAGGGTGCTGGCCTGGCTCCAGGCTTGCCCCGTGGGGACGGGGATGGGGTTGGGGTGGGGATGGGGATGGAAATGGGGCTGGAAATGGGGCTGGAAATGGGGCTGGGGTCCATCTGGGTGCTCCCTCGTTACCGATGAGCCCAGCCCCTGGCAGGAGCCAGCACCACCAGTCCTGCTCCCAGTGCTCCCAGTGCTCCCAGTGCGCCCAGCACCCTGGGACTGGGGACAGGATGGGAGCTGCTTATGGGGATGGGGGAGGAAAGGGGGGAAAGGTGCTGAAGTCCCAGGGGCAGCAGCGGGAGGGGAGGGATGGGGACGGGGATGGGAAGGGGATGGGGACGGGGATGGGGATGGGAAGGGGATGGGGATGGGGACAGGGATGGGGACGGGGATGGGGATGGGAAGGGGATGGGGATGGGGACAGGGATGGGGACGGGGATGGGACAGGGGCTGGCGGTGGCCCAGGGACAGCGGGATCCAGCCAGGAGGGAACAGCTAATCTGGGCACTGGCACCGAGGTCGTCCTGGACCCTGCCAGGGGCTGGGCTGGCAAAAGGGGGGGGGGGGGCAGTTATATAAGCAGGGATCTGCCCCCCCCCCCCATCCTCCATAGCCTCCAATGGGCCGTGCCTCAGTTTCCCCAATTTCCCCCCCCCTCAAGGGTCCCTCTCTTGGGTCCAGGGGTGGAGGGCAGATGGGGGGGAGCTGAGATAGGTCTGGGGGGGGGGGGGCAGGTCCTGGTATTCTCCCACCCCCCCCCAAAAAAAAAAAACAAAACAAACCACTGCTGCTGGAGCTGCAGGCCCAGGCCGGACACTTTATTGCAGTACAAAGAACATCAAATTGGTACAAAACCACACAAAAACCCCCACCGCGCCCCCCCCCAGCCCCTCTGAAGGCTTGGGGTTGGGGTTGGGGTTGGGGGGGGGGGGGGGCTCAGCGCTCCCCATCCTCACACCCCCTCCTCCTGCCAGGGAAACCGAGTCGCCCCCGCGCCCGGCGCCACCCCGAGCCGCGGCCACCCCGTCCCCCCCCGGCCACCGCCACCCTCCGCGGGGTGGGCGCCCACCCCCACGTCCCCCCACCCTCCTCCTCTTCCTCCTCCCCCCGGGGGCCGCGGCGTGCACGGAGAGCCTCAGGACCCCGCCGCTGCCACCGTCGCCCCCCCCACCCTCAACCCTGAGCCCCCCACCCACGGCCGCCGTCGCCTTCAGCCCCTCTGAGCCTCGTGGGAGAGGGAACGGGACAGGGTGCGGGGGACGCCGGCCTTGGCGCCGCGGAGGTCCGGGGGGGCGAAAAGGGGCAGGGGCAGGGTGCGGGCGTAGGGCAGGAGGTGCTGGGCCAGAGGTTGCCCCAGGACCCCGAAACGCAGCACCCCCCAGGGCGAGCGCTGCTCCAGCACCCGCGTCTCCCCGCGCTGCTCCAGCGTCTCGCCGGCGCCGCTCGTCCGCCTCCCGCCGGCACCACCTGGGCACGAGGCGCTCGTTGAGGGGGGGGGGTCCCCATCGCTCCCCCACCCCGTGGGCATCCCCTCTCGCTCCCCTTCCCCTTCCCACCCCCCCAGGACCATCCTGAGCCCCCTTGGGACCGCCCAGGGGCATGGGGACACATGGAGAGCCCCAAGTCCCCACGGGTACTTTGGTGACCCCCCCCCCTCACCCATGGCATCTCCAACCCCATGGGGACCCCTGGAGACCCCCCCACACCCCCAGGTCCTGCCCAACCCCATGGGAACCCCCCCCGGGACCCTGCAACCCGCACTGCAGCACCCGGAGCCCCCCCTGTCCCACACGCCCCCCCCCCCTCCAACAGCCTCCCCCACCCCACAGGGACCCCCGGAGCCCCCACCTCCCCGTGTGGCCGCGCAGCCTCCCCCAACCCCACGGGGACCCCCCCCTCCCCACAGGAATCCCCAACACCCTCTGAGTCCCACAGGGACCCTTGGACACCCCCCACCTCCCTGAATCCCCCAAAGACCCTCAGAGCCCTTGGCAACCCTATGGGGACCCCCCCCAATCCCTCCTGGACCCCCCCCCACAGCCCGTGGGTGCCGCTCACCCCTCCTCGGGCCGGGTGCTGAGCTCCAGGTCCAGCCACTCGGCGCTGAAGGTCTCGCGGCGCCCCACGTCCTCCTCCTTCACCCTACAACCCAGGCGGGCGCCCGACAGCAGCCCCCCCGCTGCGCACCACCGTGCTGGGCCCCCACATCCCCGCGACACCCCCGGGGGGCAACTACAACGCGCCCCAGGATCCGGATTCTGCTGCCCCGAGCCTGCCGGCCCCGCTTATATGGCCCCCGGGAGGCTATTTTGGGACGTGTCACTGGCACCGCGGGGACCACAGGGTGCCAAGAGCCCCCCCCCAGCTCTCCAGGGGGGTGGCACTGGGGACACATGCGTCACCTCGTGTGCATCCAGCCACGCTCAGCCCCGTGCGCCCAGGGTCGCTCCTGTAGGGTCGGCCCCCCGCCGTGGCAGCCCCTGCCCTGGGTTGTGTCCCCGTGGGGTGTGGGGACACGTGGGGACAGCCCCCCCCCGCCCGGCACCGTGAGGCCCCCCCTGGCCTCAGCCCAGGGCACGCTTGGCCTTTCCCTGCCCGCTGCGGTGCTGGCACCGGCCCCCGGGACCAGCAAAAAAAGAGGGAGCCGAGGGGTGGCAGTGGCTTTTTGGGGGGGCTGCTGCCCGTACCGTGGCCGTGCCACCCCACAACACCCCACACCACCCCAGCAGCACCATCCCATGGCGGTGCCGGCCCCATTGCTGCCCTCGAAGGGCCGCCGAGGTCCCATCCCCGTGCGTGTCCCCCCCCCTGCGAGCTGGCAGCGGGGTGCTGGCCACGGGGGCCCCCCCCGGCGGGCTATTTGTAGGGCCGACAGATGGGGGCTGCGGACAGACGGGTGCTCGCAGGGTGCCAGCGGGGCTGAGCTCGCCTGGCCGGGCCATGGGGACACCGGGCTCTGCCCCCGACCCCTGGAGCACAACAGGGGACGGCGACCCCACAGCCAGCAGCCGCAGGAACCCCGGGGTTGATCCCTTGAGCCTGGGGGGGGGCAGCTTGGGCCTGTCGCCCCCCCCCCCACCCTGCCAGGCGCTGGTCCCTGCTTTTCTTCGCTCGGGTTACAAAGGGCACGTGGAAGGCAGCGGGCTGCAAATAGTGCAAGGCTCTTTATTTCCACAGCTGCCGGGGCCCCCCCCCCCCCCCCGGCAGGGGAAGGGGCCACGAGACCCCAGGGACCCCAAGGACCCCAGGACGGTGCCGTGAGGAGAGGGGGGGGGGGTGGGAAGGGGGCAGAGCCCCCGTGGTTCTGCCCACGTGGGGGCTGCCGTGGGCGCTCGCCCCCGTGCCGCAGCGCTGCCGGCGCGTGTGCCCCCGCGTGCGGGCGGGCTCGTTGCAGCTTCCCTTTATAGCCCAGCACAGGTAGAAGGGAGCCGCGCTCGCCCCCGCATCCCCCCCCCCCCCTCCACACACACCCAGGAAGGATGAAAAATCTCAGAAACGTTCGTTCCCTGCAGAGCTACGGGATGAGGGGGGGGGGAAACACGAGCTCAGGCGGGACCCCAGAGAAGCGGGGCAGCACCACGGGACAGCCCCGGGGGTCCCAAAAAGTCCCCAACCAACAGTGTGTGTGTCCCCCCCCCCCCCCCAAGGGGTGAAGGGCCTGGGGGGGCTGCGTTTTGTCCCCGTGTGCGAAGGGCACAGCCTGGAAGGTGGCTGTGTCGGGACAGTGACGGGGACAGACGTGTCCTCACCCCCCCAGCAGCTTTCCCCTCCCTTCCCCTTACCCCAGGGTACCAGGAGGGGAACCTGGGGGGGTCCCAACGAGCCCCCAGACCCCTTGTGTGGGGAGGGGGGGCAAGGCTGGACTCGGAGCAGGGCCAAGCCCAGCCACACAGAGAGAGGGGGGCAGGGGTTTGGCACATGCCGGGGGGGTTTTCAGGGCTCTGCTCAGCAGGGAAGGAGCCAAGCCCTTGACGAGGTCAGTGTGGGGCAGCCCCCCCTGCCCGAAGACCCCCCCCCGGGCTGTGTTGTGGTGCTCAGGGCTTGCCGGACAGCTCGCTGACCCGCTGGCGGAGGTGGAAGGCAAACTCGAACATGGTGGCCGCCAGGCTCTGGTGGATGAGGTACCGGGGCAGGCGACCCTGCGAGGAAAGGAAAAGGAACAGGACGTCAGGGAGAACAGCAGCAGCACGGGCAAAGCGGCCCCCCCAGGGAGGTGAAATCCTCCCCAAACCCATCCCGAGTTCCTGCTCGGGGCTGCCCGGGTTTTGCTCCCTGAACCCGGTGCCGCAGCGGGGAGCTGCTGCTGCTCTCGAGGAGTTTTCTCCGGGGGAGGCACTGAAACGAGGTTTGAGTTGTCTAAAAAAGCCCCGGCACGACTCAACCCCAGCCGCCTCGGCCCCTGCTCCGTGATGTGAGATGCACAAAAAAAAAAAAAAAAAAACAAAAAAAAAAAGCAAGGCCGGGCTCTGCGGGGGCAGGCAGCAGCAGCAGCAGGGCTGGGAGCGCCGCTGGGGCTGGCAGGGACGGAGAAGGGGGGGGCACGGCCCCTGCCCAGGGCACGGGATGGGAGCAGGAGGAGCCCCGGGGATGTGGTGCACACGGGGGGGCTTCCTGCAGCCCCCTGCAGCCCCCTGTGAGCTCGGGGCCCGTTTCAGACCCCGCTGGGAGGAGAGGCTCCAGCCCTGCCACAAACACACACACACACACGTGCGCAACCCTTGCCCTTCGCTGCAGGAAGGGATGAGCCATGAGCTATAAATACTGCGCCGGGGCCGAAGGAAATACCAAGGCAGCACAGGCCGAGGGGTCTGGGCAGCAGCAGAGCCCTTCAGGAAGGTGGTGGAAGCAGTCGAGGGGCCGTGAATTAAGAACTCGGCCGGCACGGCCTCTTCCAGCAGCAGGCAGGCACTGGGCGAGGGCTCCCCGGCTTGGGAACGGCTCTCTCCTTGCCCAGCCCCACGTCGCACACCCAACGGGGCTGTTTTTCCCCAAATCAACCCCTTGCAGAGGGGAAGAAGAGGCACGGGAGCCAGATCAGTGATGGAAAAACACCTCCGGCCCCGACCCCGTGCCAAACAGCACCGGGGGGCAGCGGGGTTGGGGTGCGGGCGGCGCTGGGCTCGTCCCCGCCGTCGCTTCCCGGGCGAGGAGCTGCCGAAGGGGAGAGCTTCTGCAGAGCCCTGGCAGAGAATTTCGGCAGGAGCAGGGCGCCTGAGCTGCTTGGTGGGAAGGGAGGGCCGTGGGAGGGGAGGGGGCCGCAGCTTTGCAGCAGAGCGCTGATGAATGGAGCCTTTGTGCTCGCTGCTGCAGCGCCGTTTCCACGTCAACCTCGGCTCGATTCAGCAGCGGAGGAAGAAAACAGAGCAGCTCCCCCCCCCCCATGCACCCAGCCCCGCTCCCTGCACGCTGCCTTTGTCTGGGCCACCAGTGAGGGCTCCCCAAAAAGAGCTCCAGAGCTGGGGCACGGCCTAGGGCCCAAGCACCACTCCCTTCATGCAGGCACAGCCCCCCCGGGTCTGTGTTTGTGCCGAGGTTTTGGGAGCAGGGCACGCAGCAGAGTGATTCAGCCCTTCAGCGGGGTCCGGGGAGCAGCAGGCAGCCAGCACTTGACGTGCCCAACTATTTCTGTCCCCTAAGGATAAAATCACCTCTTCACGGAGAGGTGAAACCCGAAGTCGAGATCTCGGCTGGGTAAGGAAGGGTTTCGCAGCCCTACACCGGGGGAAATTCAGGGAGAAAAGAGGGTGCACAGCCTCTGCCTGCAAAACTCAGGTCCCCTTAGGGCAGCCCTTGGTGAGGCAGCTGAATCTGCACCCAGGAGAGGCTTGCAGCAGGACAGCAGCCCCTGCAGGATCCCCAGCAGGCGTCCTGCAGCGTGCAGGGGCTGCTGAAGGGGCTGCTGAAGGTGCTGGTGTCCCTGCTGGGGAGGGAACACAGCCACGGCGCTCGCCCGTCAGCAAAGAATTTGGCTTTACCTTCAGGTCCGTGTTCAGAATCCAGATGAAAGTGCAGACCCTGGGGTTGCTGGGGCACTTCAGCACGATGAATCCTCCCGGCCCGTTCTCACCCCTGCAAGGGAAACAAGGACAGCAGCACCGAGTCAGGCTGGGGGAGGCTGAGGAGCTGCTCTCCCTGGCACGCCGGGTGCGTGGCACCGACCCTGGCTCCTGCTGCGGCACAACCCTGGCCTGGCGGCGAGGAGGGGGAGCCCCGTGGGGTGGGAGCAGATGTGCAGAGTGCCCGGGAAGGGCTCCGGTTTGGCTGCAGGCTCCCGAGCAAACACCACGAGGCAGGTTTCCCACAGGTGCCTTGGCAGCGGCGGTGCCAGGGCTGCTGCAGGGCTGCAGGCTGAGGAGCAGCCTCTGCCTCCGAACCGTGCCAGCCCTGCCGACGCCGGCACCGCGCCGCGGGGAGGTTTCAGAGGCACAGACCCGGCAGAAATGGGTGCCAACGAGCAGGTCCCAGGGAAGCCGAGCACTCGGGGAGACCGTGCTGGGTCAGGACAGGCTCGGCGCAGACAGCCTCGTCACTACAGCCCCCAGATCCTTCCTCGCACCATCTGAGCGTCTCAGCGAGGAGAGCCGTGCTTACACACACAGCCCAGATACAGATTTCCCTTCTCTGCTCAGGAACACACGCTATTTTTGCTGCGCGCATTCGTTAAAAGATTTTTCTAGGCCCCGAAGATCCCCGGCTCTTAAATAGACTGAGGCAGCTATAACGGCTCTGAGTTAAAATGTCAATTACTTTAACCAGATTATTAGGAAAAACAAAGTCAGCGCGTGAAGTGGCACAGCTGGGCCCCAGGCACAGGCGCAGGCAGTAACAAGGAGTCCTTGTTTGATGAGAGCAGCCCCGCAGAGATCCAGCCCCGGCCGTGCGAAACCTTCCCTTCGGAAGGGGAGAGGCCAGAGAGCCGCTGACACCCTGGGAGCCCGTCCATCCTGACGCAGCTCGGCTCACCCACGGGACCACCTCTCGGCGCCTGCAGCCTCTAAAATCTGTAAGCAGCCGGCTTATGAGAAGCAAAAGGCATCCGAGAGGCTGAAGGAAAGGCACGGTCAGCTGTTTACTGCCCCTCAGAAGTGGCAGCTGGCCCTGTTTGGGAATTAAGTGTTACGTAAACAGGATGCGGGGCGGGTTGGGGTTTGTGCTCGTACTGGTCGGCACCTCCACTCCCCAGAGCGGAGGGAGCAGAGGGCTGGGAAACGCCCGAGCAGCGCTCGGCAGCACGGAGAGTTTCTTGAACAAAGGCAGAAGAACAAGGGAAGCAAGGTTCAGTTCCACAAATAGATTAGTTTCCTGAAAGCGGTGCCAGAAAGACAGCAGGGTTTTCATTTAAGTGGCTCTTTGCCCTAAGCTTAAGCGAGGCGCGTGTGTCAGAGAGCAGCTCAGATAACAGGATCTGCCTCTCACCTGACATACTTGGAGAGCGGGGGCTTCAGGCTGTGCGTAGTCGACATCCCTGAGGAAATGTACCTGTCTCTTCTTCTCTCGATCCGACGCACGTTCACGAAATCCCTGCGCAAAGGAAGGGCAGAGACGGTTTTGGGATGCGCAGGGGGCTCGGAGGGGAGCAGATCCCAGCCCTGGGACTGCCGGGAAAGGCTGTGGCAAAGGGACGGCAGCATATGGACACGGCACGGCCAGCACCGTTCGCAGGGAGACAGGCTGACTGCCTGCCTGGGACAGATCTGGGCTCTGAGCCTCCTGCCAGAAACGGCTGGAGGAGACTTCAGGGGCTCCCTGCCTTTGGGAGCAGAACCCAGCCCTGCTCTGGGGATGCCAAGGAGCTCCCAGCCAGCACACAGTGACAGGGCTGGAGCCGAGCGCTCTCGCTGCGGTCGGAAGCTTCCCTCTGTATCTCAGGAAGGTGTTTGGGGGGGGGCTGAGCACAGCGCAGACAGCAGGACAAACTGACCTGGGGGAAACGACACCGCCTGCGGCCCCAGCTGCTACGTCGTACGAAACGATCGTGTTGTCTTCAACCCGCTGCAAGATCTGGAAGAAGAAAAAAGAAAAAAAAAAAAAGGATTTCCTCAGATTGTGCCTGCAGGTGCCAACAGCTGGGCGATGCGGCCCCTCCTCAGAACAGCACCGGGACTCGAAGCCAGCGCCTTTGGCAGCTGATGGGAGGCTCGGGGCTGGGGCCGAGCTGGTTGGCAGCGCACGCAGAGGTTCCTCTGCTGGCCCGGGGCTGCCCCTCTGCCCCTTTGGGGGGGGGGGCACAGGCGTTGCCTTCGGATCACCGCCGCGGCGAGCAGAAGCCGGCTTGGCTCGGCCGCTGGCCCAGCTCCCTGCCCACCTCGTGGGCTTTTGGACGGGCAGCGCCACGCAGCTGGCTGCCGCAGAGCATTCGGATCGTACGGATGAGCGGCGGAGATTTAACGCCTCAGCGACTCTGATCCAGCTAAGCTCCAGTAGGGCCTGGGCAGCGCCGACAGCCGGTGCGGGGCTGGGAAGCTCCAGCTCTCCGCTCCAAGGAGCTCCTGTGATTAAGCCATCTTTGTCCGGCACGCTCACCTGGCAAGCTGCCACTGTTCTGTTCCACAGGATCATCTTCTCGGGCTGGAGAATAACCTCCTGGTAAACTGTTTCAGCAGAGCACTGCAGGAAAGCCTGAGGACACGGAGCCAGAGCAGTTAGCCAGTCCCCCGCTCCCCCCGGGTAAGATGATTTCTGAGGAACACGGGGCAGATCACAAAGAACAACAGGGACCGAGCAGCAGGGCAGCGGCGAGGCTGCAGAGCTGAGGCTGTGACCCCGCTGCAGCAGCGCTCTCGTTCCCAGGGGCCTGCAGGGCACACGAGGAGACAGAGGACGGATCAGACCCTGGGGAACTGCAGTCGCTGAGCTGCTGCCTGCTGGGGTCTGCGGGAGGGCAAATATCTGTCTGTGCCACACACGGACCTCGGGGCTGACCCGGGCCGGCTCCTCCACCCTCACCCTGCCTCAGCAGCGATTCTGCTGCAGGTGCGATCGCATCAAAAAGTCCCCAAAAAAGCTGCTCCGAGCTCTAGCACGGACAACAGTCATTTCCCCGCGTCCCTGTGGGACTGGGGGGGGGATCTTCAGAGGCAAATGGTGAACGCCGCAGAGCCCGTGCAGCTTTTCCTCGTGCACACAGAGCCGCTCGGCCGGCGGCTCCTGCCAGCAAGGCAACATATGCACTGGAACAAAGAAAAGCCACCGCAGCACCGAGGCTTCATTAAAGCGTGGTTTACAGCCAAGCCACTCCAGCGAGAGGGCACGGAGCACGGCACTTCCGCGCGGCTCTGCTCGATGCCAGGCAGCAGCAGACGCACGCTCAGCCCTGGTCTTGCTGGCAATTAGTTGCAATTAGCCTCCTTGGTCAGATTAGTCCTAGATGCTGGGGTTGGAAGCGAGTCTCGCAGTCACCTGCTCCCACTTCTACCAGCGGAGACTGGGGCCCGGCATTATTTGCCGGGGAGTTTGTCTGCCAGCCAAGGGGTTTTCCTGGAGAGATTCCCTAGAGCGCGCAGAGCAGTTCATCTGTCTCAAAGAGTGCTCTGCAGCCTGACCTGTCCTGCCAGGGCCAGGAGAGAGCGTGAAAGCTGAGCCGCGATGCCAAGCAGAGCAGGCTTTTTGCCTGTGCCACGCAGGCTGAGCGATACAGGAAGGTTCCTTACCTTTAAGATAAAGGTCTTGCCGTGGAAAGGTATTTCAAAAGTGTAAACAACGTCACCGAAGTCCTGCGCAAGAAACAAGGAAGTTACATTTCTGCTGGCAAAATAAAATTAACTGTTTCTACCCGAGCTAAAGCCTGCTGGTCTCTGAGCACCGTGCTGCAGCAGCAGGATCCAGCCCGCTCCCGTGCCACGCGGGACCATCCCTGACCCCAAACCGTGCCCGTTCCCCCAGGCCAGGCCAGGCAGCCAGCCCCAGGACAGGAACGACACCCAGCACATTTCAGATGCCCGTGCACGAATTTCCATAAACAAAACAACGTCCAGAGAGGCAGCAGTGATGAGACAGAAAAAGAATCCAGCCCGTGCCAGGCTGCAAACTCTGTTTCAAGGTCAAATTCTCTTTGTAGCAAGCTACCAGCACCAGTGCAAGAGAAAGGGGTTAGTTTGCCAGCACTGCTGTTGTTACCTACATCTGAGAAGAGACTCCCTGGAGGGGTTAGGGATGGACAGATGATAACCTTTCATCATTAGCCCTGTGTTAAACTCTGATTAGTCTATTTAAATCCATCCCCCTTTGGATAAAGAAAACAATCTGCCCAGCTAGTTTGGCATCAAACAATGGATCACTTGACAGGGGAATTTTAAACACCAGATGAGACTGCAGTTTGCAGGACTCTCACCCCAGCCACGGCAGGAGCCCACAAGCAGAAAGCGGGGTTGGTTTTAGGGGGCAGAGACAGGGCACCTTCCACACCACGCTTCGGGCAGAGCAAGGAGCTCTAGATACCCCAGCAAACCCCGCTGTGGCTCAGGGAATAAACCCGTGAGGTGGGGGAACGGGCAGGGCTCCCTGCTTTACCCTCTGCCTCCCCCAAGGTCCCTGTCCTGGGGCAGGGGACAGGCACACGGCCTCGGGGTGGGCCAGCAGGAGCAGCCTGCGCCCCACACGCTCCTGCTCCCTCTTGGCTAATGGCAACCTCATCTCATCCGGAGCCTCCCCAGACTCCAGCACGCTCCTAAAAACACCAGAAAAAGCAAAACCAGCAGTGCCAGGGCCCTGGGCACGGCACGGCACGCTTCTGCTCCTCCTGCCTACCAAAGGTGAGTTGTCCGCCCCTGCCCGCCCGCCGCCGAGAGGGAGGAGCGACGGGCTCTCTCTCCTGTCAAACGGGAAGGCAATTAAACGTCTAATTAAATAAGAGGGGATTTTACATTTAACTGAACTGGAATAGATTCCTAATTCAATCAGGTAATTGTAACGCTTGTTAATTTTTCGTGTCGCAAGGAGGTTTCAAAAGCCTCGTTTGTCCTCTGCTTTTTGCTAAGCCAGCCGTGCTTGCTGCGGGGCAGCGGGGTCGGGGGGGGGGACACTTGCATTGTTTTTCTCGAACTTCCAGTTCTCCTCCTGCGCCAGGATTTGGTCCACAACCTCCATCGCCTCTTTGCCTTGCCGGACGTATTCTTTCTCCTAGGAGAGAAGGGAATATTTTCACTCGTGGGGCTTGCAGAGAGCCCAAAGCGTGCGTGCAAGGCTGGCTACCCACCCCCTGGGGCTAGCAGAGGGAAGCGGGCAACCTCCCACCACCACACCACAGAAATCTCTTCATTTGGGTCACAGAGGCTTCGTTTTGGAGCTTGAAGTCATGCTCCCAGCCCTGGCTCGCATCCACACGCCAGCTGCGCCTAGCAGCGAGCCTCCTGCCTCAGCACGAGGGCTTCCAGCAGGCTGAGGGCTGCGAGGTGCTCAGAGCTTCCTCCTGTGGGATCCCAGGGCTGGAGCTGAGCAGCAGCACCTCTGGGAGGGCAGCACCAAGGGGCTGGTGCCCAGGCAGAGCTCAGGGAGCTGCAGGACCACCCTATGGTCTAGGTCTTGGCGAGGATGGCCAAGGCGATGCCCTCTTGGGGTGTGACCAGGGGGGAGAGGGAGAGGCAGAGCCAAAAATCACACTCCCAGGGCAATGGCTGTGAAAGGAGGGACAGGAAGGAGGGACAGGAGCGTCCAGCTCGAGTTACCTGCGCTGTCAACGCCTTCCTCCCCAGACCTTCCTCGTCCGACTCGTTGTCCGACCCTAGGAGGAAGCAAGCAATTAACACACAGCTAACGAAGATGCCACGTGGACGACCTCCCCCTGACCTTCCCGTGGAGCAGACAGCGTCCGATCCCTGCTGTCAGCACAGCCCGGGGCCTGCCCCCCACCCAGGGGTGGCTCTGCTCCCCAAATGGGTGTCAGCAACACCGGGACAACTGCTCCAGCTCATGGCCTGCCGAGCTGGGGGGGTCTCAGAGCAGCACGAGGCAGTGTCAGGGCAGTGACAGTGGCACAGGGCAGTGGGCAGAGGCACAGGGAAGTGGCACAGGGCAGTGGCACCCTGTCATCTCTGCCCCCTCGCCTCCTGGTGGAGGTTTGTCCCCACACCCTCATCCCCAGGGCGATGTTTTTCGAGCGTGGCTTACAAGCATTAAATCCCAAGCCCACAAAACTCTCTGGCTTCCCACGGGGCCGAAGCCAGGCACGTGGGGCTGAGCACCACCCCCTGCCACTGATGGCACCGAGACAACGGGGCCGTGGCTGCACTGCCCGGGCACGGGGCAAGGAGAAGGGGCCGGATTTGCGGCGTCAGCTCTTGGAGGCGCTGCCAAGGGCCGGGCTAAGGAGGCAGAGCTGGGAGAGGAGGAGGGGAGAGGGGAAAAAAGGAGGGGAGAGGGGCGAGGAGCACACGTTACCTGCGAAGGACTCCGGCGGGGAGTAGAACTGCCCGTCCGAAAGGGCTCCGGGGTAGAGCAGGGGCCCGCGTGCGGCCGCAGCCTGGGCTGCCAGGTACCCTGGGGACAAGAGGGGGTCTCACACACCCTGCCCCGTGCTTCAGCCCCAAAGGGGCTGGGTTGGGGGCCCCGTGTACCCCCCCAGCCACCAGCCCAGCCCTCCCCAGACGGCCTCCCAGCCACAGCTGCTCGGCTCGCGCTGCCACCAGCCAGCCCACGAGCCTTTCAGCTCCTATTGCCTCATCTTTTGTTGGAGACATTTTATCTGCGTGGAGATCAATGGGCTCTTTTGCCTGTCAAATCCAAAGGCGATTAAGCATCTAATTAAATAAGAGCTTCCCCTGGAAGCAATTTGGAACCCGAGCCTAATCCAATAGAGGCATGAAACACTTGATCATTTTTCATCTTAAAGCCTCCTCGCAAGACCCAAACATCCTCTGGTGTTTTCCAGTCACTGGGTGCATTTCTGACCCAGCCTCGCTCGACAAATACTGCTTCGTTTACGTGCCACTTCCCAGTCCTCTTTCGTCAGAGAAGCCTGGGAGAAGGACGAGCTCCTTTGGCTGTAAGAGGGCAGCTGCACCACCCCAAACCCAGCACCCGCTCGGTTCCAAACACCCTTGGAGGTGACAGGTGCCCCGCCGCGCGCGGGAATTCGCACGGCATTAGGTCAGAAAAGCTCAGTCTCATTTTAGTCTGACCTCAGCGACTAGAAGCTGTCACATTTCCCACACCGTAACCCACGCTGCACCCCTGTAATGTATCTCCCAGTGAAGCATTCCTCCCCGAAGGTCTCCAGCCCGGATCTGCAGACAGATACCAGGAGCTGGAGAGTCCCCCAGTCCGCCTGGCATTTGTCCCACTGTTTCAAAACATTTTCACTGATGCGGAGGTGAGCTCTGTTTCCAATACGTCTGGCTTCGGTACCCAGACATTGGGGAATCTGGCATGTTTTTCTCCTCTCAATTAAAAGATGCTTTTTATAATCTGGTATTTTCTTCCCCTGAAGGGGCTTGTATACCATCACAGAACTGAGTCAGGCACTTACCGTCACAGCCAGCCTAGAGATCACTTCTCCACGAACGTCCTAGCTGTCAAGGTGCTGCCAAAGCAGCAGAAACCCCAGGCCTGGTAGCCTGATCTGCCAGCTCCTACCAGAGAAGAGCAAAATACTCACATCGTTCCTCTTCCGCCTCCTGAGTTAGGACTTTAAAATCCAGGAACCAGGTCTCTAGCCAAGCAATGACGAACGAGACGATAGGAAGCAAATAGCCGAACGCCCCTTTGGTCAGAAGCTGAGTGGAAGAAAGCAAAAGCCACAGGGAGTTCACACAAAAACGGCCAACAGCAGCAGCCAGCAATCACAAAGCAATCCCCCCGTGAGCCCGAGGAAACCAACCTCGGAGAGGATGACCTTCACAATCAGGAAGGCGCTGGAGACCAACGTCGTGACCTGGAAAATAAAATCACCCACCTCAGATCCCTGCAAGCCCCGGGCAGAGAGCACAAACCAAAAACAGGAAAGCAGGAACTGCCTTCTTACCGCTATGACCCACCAGTGGCGCAGCCTTACGACCGCGTAGGCCAGCAGCAGCACAAAAAATCGGAAGAAAGCCAAGACCTTTTAAAAGAAAACGCCATCAGGACGAGTCAGCGTCCCAGCGTCCTCGTCCCCATGCCAGGCACCGGGAGGACGCAGCCCCCAGGCAGCCCCCCCGAGGGCCTCGCCACCCAGATGGGGCCAGAGGTGCAACGGGACGGGCTGGGAGGCTGCAGCCCCACCCCGAGCTATCCCCGAGACACTCACAAATATGTCGAAGAAAGAGGTCTTAAAATTGTACTCGATGATTTCGCTCTCCAAATTCTTCTCGATGCCATCCTTGGTCTGGAGAGGAGACAGGAAACGAGACAGCTCTCGAGACAGCACTGATAAGGAAATGCTGATAGGAAGAAGGCGGCCGAGAGGTGCCCGGAGGTTAGCACGGGGTCGGGTTGTGCAGCAGGCACGGGGCCACGGGGGGGATGCTGCACATTTCAGCCTCTGCTTCACGCCGAGGGGAGCCAGGGCTGGAGCGGCTCACGGCGACGTGAAACACTTCTGAGGGGGGAGCTTTCTACAAAGGGAAACCCCGAGCAAGTGAACGGCTCCAGGAAGCGCTCAGCACCATCGGCCACAGCCAGACGCCCAAAGCATCCCTCACAGCACCCCTCCTGCGAGGTGGGATTTCAGCTCAGATCGTCCTCTTTGTGCAAAAAAAACCCCTCGGTGTTCCCCCAAGCCAGCCCGTGGGCCGGGGGGAAGCGGGAGGAGAGGGCCACGGGTGCACAGAAGCACGAGGAAATCCGAAAGAGGCCGAGCCACGGCCGCTGGTATCGAACCCGGGCGTGGAAAAAAAGCTCAGAGAAGAGCTCTCTTGCCTCACCCCGAGACAATCTGGGGCTCGCCAGCCTCGGTGCTTCTGCCACCATAAATCCTGCTCTCAGGAGCTTGGACTGGCTGTTTACGAGGAAGCGGATGGCTCAGGTAACTGGAACAAATGCTTCACCTTTAGGCTATTGGTTTGAACGCAGCCCAGCTGGCCGGGACGCCGGTGCACGCTGACAGCTGTTTGATGATCTGCGAGAAACAAGTTGGTGGATCTCAGGCCAGTTCTTGGCAGCCTGGAGCCCTGGCACCCTCTTGTCAGACAGTCCAAGGACAGACGAGGCAGCCGGCGGGAAGTGGTCCCTCTAGGTCAGGCTGGTGCTTAATATTTGGGGGCTGGGGGGGGGCTGCTCCAGCTGCTGGGGGGCCACAGGGCTCGTGCCAGGCAGCTTCGCTGAGCTGCTGCTGAAAACCTCCTCCCAGGAGGCTCCCAGGAGGAAAAAAAAAGGGCCCAGTGAAGGCTTCGGGTCACGGTTTCTGAGAGGTGTTTTAGGATTAAACGCACGCCGCTGCCCTGAGCCAGCGAGGAGAATTGTTTGCGGCACCTCTTTGTCTCAGCGAGCTCGCAGAGCACCGTTTGCAGGAGGCAGACATTTAACGAGGGCCAATTTGCTCAGCTTATCTCGCAGCGAAGGAAACCATTTGATAAAAAAAGCATTAGTCACGATATAAACTCATTGCTCTTCATAACTAGGCAAATCAGCCCTCCTAATAGCCTTAAATATGCAGCATCTCGGCTCGGGGCCCAAATATCACCAGTTAGTCACTCATTAATGGCTACCTGCGAGACCTACGCTCGGCATCACCCTGACGACCGCGCTGCCAGAGCATTTCCCCGGGGCTGCAGGTTTGGATTTGGGGGCCAGCACCGCTCCTAGAGCCCCGAGGACAGCAGCAGGAGGGCTGGGGTCCGCGCCAGGGGTGCTGGGCACCGTCGGCACGGCAGGAATGCCGGCCCCGAGCTGCTGTTCCTACACCACGGGGGTCCCTGAGGGCTCAGCACCGCGGCCACGGGGTGAGGGAGCCGCTGGCTGGAGCGATCTGTTAGGTGCAGACACCACAGGAGATAAGAAGGAGAGAGATAAGGGTCGCTAAGCGAGCGCAGGACACGGAGCTGATAAAGGCAGGCCAGGCACGGGGAGCGGCGGGGTCTATCTTTACATCTCGCAGGACAAGCAGCGCCTGCAACCCGAAACCCAGCGCCCCGCGCGGCCCCAACTGGTCGGGACTGGTCGGGAGAGAATAAAAAAGCACAGCCCCAACCCCGGGAGCGACTTTGACCTGCCGGGGCTGAAAGGAAAAATCGACTGGGAATCAACTGGGTTTCCTCGTTCGCCGCAGCGGGCGAGCCAAGGCGGGAGGACAAAACCCCGGCGGCGCCTTTGAGGCAGGAGGGCAGCACCTCGGGCGTCCCGAGGCTGAGATTAGCGGCAGGGACCAAAGCTCAAAGCCCTTTTTGTCCGTGCCCAGCAGCTGGGCGGGGAGAGGAAGGTTTGCAACCCCCCCCCTCCTCCTCCTCGTCACCCCTGCAGGGCAGAGCAAGCTGAGCCGGCAGCTGCTTGGCGAAGGAGGGGAGCAGGGGAGAAATTCGGCCACCCTGCGGGCCCCAGATCTGTTACAGGACAGCACAAAGCCAGCCCCGGGATGGTGTTAACCACCCTGGGCAGCCACAATAGGGCCGGGGTGCAGGAAACGAGCAGGGCTGCAGCTTATAAAGCCTCAGCCCGGGCCCGAGGAGAGGGAGCTGTGAGGATCTGGCTGCACGGGAGGAGAGGAAAAGCTCCGGGTGGTTTTTTTTTGCCCCCCCACTTACGTTCAGTTCGATGATCCAGAGCAAGGAGATGAAGAGCAGGTCGAAGGTGACGAAGAGGCAGAAGGTTCTCCTCACGTCCGAGATGGCTTTCCTCTTCTCCGGGGAGAAGAAACCGTAGGGGGAGAAGGCCTGGCTGTGGGACAGCGAGGTGCTGATGGAGGCGATGGCGGGGAGGCTTCGTTCCAGGTCGTGCTGCAGCTCCGGCGGCTTGCTCATCCTCGGCCCAAGCAGCTCGGGTCCTACGGCAGCCGGGGCCGCATCTGCGAGGCCGGGGTGTCACCTGGGGGGGGGCAGGAGGGGACAGGGGGAGCTGCAGCGAGGCATCGTGCCCAGATCCGTGCTGAGAGCACAGAAAGGGAGCAGGGGCACGCGATGCCCCCCCCCTCCGGGTGCTCATTCCCAGCACCCAGAGGCTGCCTCTCTCACAGCACTCCTGGGAGAGCGGAATCCAGCTGGCTTTTAGGGTTTTTTTAGGCTTTTAGTTTTTTTTTAGGCTTTTAGGGTTGTTTTAGGCTTTTAGGGGCCTCCCTGGCAGAGCACAGCTCGCACCCCGCACCAGCAGAGCCCCATCCCTCCCCGTGCGCTGTTTTGGGGTAGAAGGATCAGCCACCAACACCCCCACCCTGCAGCATCCCCCCTGGATGTGCTGTGGGTGCGGGGAGAGCCAAACCAGGAGCTCCAGAGCGTGAGCAGGGGGTGGCAAACACCCCGGGGTAGCCACGTGGCCACTGCTTGCCCCGGTCTCGCCCCCGAGCTGCTCAGGGGGCAGTCGGGGCGTCGAGGCTGACACATTTTCAGGCGGCCCCACTCCCCCCAGGACCCGAGCGGGGTGGGGGGGGGCTGCAGCACACCTCACTCGGAGCCAGGAGGCTGCAACCAGGAAAAATAAAGCCCTTTTGGGCCCAAACCTGCGGGAAACGGGCACATTGCGGGGCAGAGGGGGCTGCTCAGTGAACGACCCCATAAAAAACACAACCCCGGGGCTCTGTGCAAGCAGCTCGGGGGGGGGGGGGGGGCGGCGGGGCTTCACCAGCCTCCCCCCCCGGGCCCCACCGAGGCCGTGTCACTTCGGATAAGGCACCGTGAGCCCGGCTCAAGGCGAGAGGAGCTCGGGACATCTGCAGGAGCTGAATAATGGATGGCCTCCCGTCCGCCCCCCCCCGCCTCCTCCCCGCTCAGACAGCGCTTTGCACTTAGGCAGCCCCCCCCCCCCTCCCCAGCACTTCAGAGCGGTTTAGGATCACCCCCCCCAGGGACGCCCGGCCCCGATCCGAGGCTGCCTCACAGGGTGGGGACGTCCCCGGCTCCTGAAACCAGCAAAATTCAACGGTTTTGGGGTTCCAACCCAGCTCGGGGGTGGGAATTGAAGGTTTTTTGGAAGCTCGTCAGTCCTGAAGCTCCTGGGGGGGGTCGGTGCGGTGGGTTTGCCCCCCCCGGGAAGGCCAAAGGCCTCTCACGGGAATATTTGGAGCCCCCCCAGGCTCTGCCCCGTCCCCTCCCGGCTCTCAGACCCCGACCCCGACCCCCCCGGTAGCTGAGGGCGCCTCAACCCTCGTTACACCGCCCCTCCTGGGGGGGGCTCCGCAGCACCGGCGGCTCCAGCCCCCCCCCCGGTGCCCCCCCCCCCCCCGTGTGTGTCCCGGGGCAGCAGCAGCAGCAGCGCGGGGCTCCGGGGGTGAAACGGCCCCGGGGGGGGGGGGGGGGGGCCCAGGCCTGGAGCCGGTACCGGGGGGTGGTTGTGGGGGGGTGGGGGGGGTGAGGCCTGGTCCCGGGGCGGCCCCGCTCACACCGGGGGGGGCCAGGAGCGGGGACCCGGCCCTCAGCGGCGGGTTCTGTGGGGCAGGGCCCGGTACCGGCACCGGTGGCGGCTCCGCTCCGGCCTCGGTCGCTTCCCCTTCCCGGTCCCGGTCCCGGTCCCGGTCCCGGTCCCGTTGCCCCCCCCCCCGTCCCGTACCTGCAGCCGCCCGCGGCCAGGCCCCGCCGGAAGCAGCCCCCAGCGCTCAGCCGCTTCCGGTCCCGCCGCCACCTCTGACCCCGGAAGCGAACGCGCGGCCGGGCCGGGGGTGGGGGGGGGGCCGAACGGAGCCGGGCCGGGGCGAAACCATTTGGGGACGGTGTGGGGGGGGGGAGGTGGGAGAGCCCATTCCGCAGTGCGCGGGGGGGGGAAAGGCCCGGGGGGCACCCCGAGACCCCCCCCGGACCCCCCCCAACGCCCCCCGAGTCCCCCCAAGTGCCCCTGAGCCCCCTTCGAACCCCCCCGAGCCCCCAAAGCCCCCCCTAAACTCTCCCGACCCCCCCCAAAGACTCCCCTGAACCCCTCCAAGCCTCCCCTGAACCCCCTCGACCCCCCCCAGACTCCCTCTGAACCACCCCGACCCCCCCCCCGGAGACCCCAGACCCCCCTTTGGAGCGCCCAAACCCCCTCTGAACCCCCCCCCAGGCGCCCCCCAAGCCCCCCCAAACCCCCCTGAGACCCCAGACCCCCCCCAAACCTCCTCGACCCCCCCCAGCACCCCCTAAACCCCCTCTGAACCCCCCCCCGGTGCCCCCCAACCCCCCCTGAGACCCCAGACCCCCCCCATGAAGCCCCCAGACCCTCCCAAAACCTCCAGACCCCCTTCTGCCCCCCCCCCAGGCGCCCCCCAACCCCCCCTGAGACCCCAGAGCCCCCCCTCCGACCCCCCCCATCACCCCCTAAACCCCTCTCTGACCCCCCCAGGCTCCTCCCAAGCCCCCCCTGAACCCCCCCCAAGCCCCCAGACCCCCCCCTCAAACCCCCAGACCCCCCCCAAACCCCCCCCCAAAACCCCCCCAAGCTGCTCGGTGCCGCTCCGTACAGCTCAGCTTTATTTGGGGGGGGGGGGGGCACGGGCAGCGCTGGAAGCGAGCTTGGGGGGGGGGGGGAGGGCACAGCACCCCCCCCACAGCCCCCCCCAGAACCCCCCTCCTGAGCCAGGAGGGGCTCTGTGGGGTTGTGGGGGGGGGGGTCTGTGGGGTTTGGGGGGGGGTCGTGGGTTTTTTTTTTGGGGGGGGGGGCACGGCGCAGGCGAAGCGCAGGCAACAGCGGACAGCCAGGCCGGGGGGGGAAGTTTGGGGGGGGGGTCCTTGGGGGGGGGGGTGTGGAGCAAAGCAAGGGCTGTACTGGGGGGGGGTTGGGGGCTTGGGGGGGGGGGTCGTTGTCACCCCGGGGGGGGGGGCTGAGCGGCTAGCTGGTGCCGGGGGGGAAGGTGGGCGAGGGGCGCTCGGTGCCGCCGGGGGGGCGCGGGGGGGCCTCAGCGAAGCCCAGGGGTCGCCGCTCCTTGTTGGTGTCTGTGGGGGGGGGACACAGCGAAATAGGGTCAGATTTTAGGGTCCTGGGGGGGTCCCAGGGGTGCGTGGGACCCGTGGGACCCCCCCCACACCCCCTTGTGCCCCCCCCCGTACCGCTGCCCCCGTCCTCGGGGTCGTCGTCGTCACCCTCGGCCCCCTCGGGGTCCTCGGGGATGTCGGCCACGCTCAGGGCCTTCAGGTCCCCCCCCCGCTCCTCCAGGCCGCCGAAGGAAACCTTCTGTCCCCCTAAAGGGACGGGGACGGGGTGGGGGCGGCCGTGGGGTGGCCCCCAAGGGGGTACGGGGACGGCCCCGGCCCCAAATCCCCCGGGGGAAAACTCAGGGCCTTGGCCCAGCGGTGTCACGGTCCCTGTGGTGGCCCCATCCCCGGCCCTGTCCCCACAGTGTCCCCGACCCCAAAGTTTCTCCATCCCTGTCCCCACAGTGTCCCAAACGCCCCCAGTTTGTCCATTCCCTGTCCCCATTCCCATCCCCAACCCTGGTGTCCCTATTCCCCAGTTTCTCCATCCCTGTCCCCAACCCCAGTGTTTGTGACCCCAAAATTTCTCCACTCCTGTCCCCACTCCTGTCCCCATCCCCGGTGTCCCTGTCCCCCCAGTTTCTCCATCCCTGTCCCTATCCCATGTCCCTGACCCCAAAATTTCTCCATCCCTGTCCCCATCCCTGTCCCCCTCCCCGCAGTGTCCCCAACCCCAAAGTTTCTCTGTCCCCATCCCATGTCCCCGACCCCAAAGTTTCTCCATCCCCTCCCCACAGTGTCCCAAATCCCCCAATTTCTCCATCCCTGTCCCCAACCCCAGTGTCTGCGACCCCAAAATTTCTCCGTCCCTGTCCCCATCCCGTGTCCCTGACCCCAAAGTTTCTCCATCCCCCTCCCCGCGGTGTCCCTGTCCCCATGCCATGTCCCAGCCCCCCCAGGGTGTCCCCGTCCCCTTGGTGTCCCCGTGGTGTCCCCGTGGTGTCCCCGCGGTGTCCCCACGGTGTCCCTGTGGTGTCCACGTCCCCGCGGTGTCCCCCCACCGTGGTGTCCCCTTGGTGTCCCTGTCCCCACGGTGTCCCCGTGGTGTCCCCTTGGTGTCCCCTTGGTGTCCCCATCCCCGTGGTGTCCCCTCGGTGTCCCCGTTACCTTTCCTCTTGTGCGCCTTGGTGGCGGGGAAGATGCTGCGCTCGGCTCGGACCTGGCTCCCCAGGGCTTCTTGGGGGGGGTCGGAGGGGGGGGGGCAATGAGGTGGGGGCAGAAGGGGCACGGGGACCCCCCCACAGCCGGCACAACGCGGGGGGACCCCACTGGGGTCAGCGCGGCCCCGGGGGCTGGCAGGGGCCGGAGGTGCTCCCCGGTGGGGACACCACGGCCTTGGCCCCCCCCTGTGACCCCCCCGCAGCCGGCAGCACCCAGCCCCGTGTCCCCAAATCTCCATGTCCCCCCATCCCTGTGTCCCCTCTCCATCCCCATGTGCCCCCCCTGTCCTCGTGTCCCCATATCCCTGTGTCCCCCCCATCCCCATGTGCCCCCCCTGTCCCCATGTCCACCCCAACCCCGTGTCCCCCCCCATCCCTGTCACCTCTCCATCCCCATGTCCCCACATCCCTGTGACCCCCCCCATCCCTGTGTCCCCCCCAAACCCCACATGTCCCCCCCCGTCCCCATGTCCCCCCCAGTCCCCATATCCCCACATCCTCATGTCCCCCCCAGTCCCTGTGTCCCCTCTCCATTCCTGTGTCCCCCCCGTCCCCATGTCCCCCCCCAACCCTGTGTCCCCCCCATCCTTGTCCCCTCTCCATCCCCTATCCCCCCCCATCCCCATATCCCCCCCCATCCCCATGTCCCCCCTGTCCCCCCCCATCCCCACACCCCCCCCACGCCCCCCCCTTGTCCCCATGTCCCCCCCCCCGGCACCCACCAGGCTCGATGGCGCTGTCGGTGTCGCAGGCTCTGCCCAGCTCGTGGTCCCCGTCGTCGGCCTCTCCGTCCGAGCTGTCCCCCCCCCCCAATGCCACTCTCCAGGTGGGACTGCACGATGCGCTGCATCGCTGCCGGGGGCACCAGCGTCACCACCCGCCCTGCTACTGGGAGCACTGGGAGAGCTGGGATCCCCCCCGGGAGAGCCGTCGGAGAGCGGCGCGCACAGGATGCCGCCGTGCCTCAGTTTCCCCATTTGGGACAGCACCGCCCGGGGGGGGGGGCGCTCAGCCAGCCCCGGGGGCAGCCCTAAATGTGTCCCCAGCCCCAAACGTGTCCCCAGCCCCAAATGTGTCCCCCCCCCACCTCAGGACGGGGTCCTTGGGGTCGGTACCTTTGAGCGAGGGCGGTGTGTAGGCACACGGGTTGTTCCTCTTTGGTTTCAGCAGGCAGCCCTCGCCGGAGGCTCGCTGCGGGGCAGAGCGGCCCGGGGGTGTCAGGGACAGGGACAGGGACAGGGACACCCCCCCACGTGTTGGGGACATCCCCGTGTTGGGGACACCCCCCCCGTGTTGGGGATATCCCCGTGTTGGGGACACCCCCGTGTTGGGGACACCCGCGGTCCTGCGCCCCGCACGAGCTGGGTGCCGCGATGGGGACCTTGCCGTGGGGACCCCGGGATGACCCCCCCCAGCTTGGTGACACTCTGAAGGGGGCCCCACAATGGGGACTTGGGGTGAGACCCCTTGGAACAGGGACCCTACACTGGGGATCCCATGGGGGGGACCCAAACCCGAGCCCCCCGGCAGTGAGGATCCCGTCGGGACCCCGATGCGGTGTCCCCAGGGGCTGGGGGGGGGGGCAGCGATGAGGAGCTGAGCCCCCCGGGGTCCCCGTGTCACCCCACACTTTGTACAGCCCCCGTCCCCATATCCCTGTCCCCATGTCCCCGTTTGCCCGTCCCTGGGGCCAGGAGGAGGCAGGGAACCGAAAAGCACCGGGACGGGACGGGACGGGACGGGATGGGACGGGGGGGCAGCGCCACGATAACCCCGTGGTGCCCCCCCCACGGCCGTCCCGGGGAGCACGGGGGTGGGCAGGGGGCTCCTATGGGGTCGGGGCTATGGGGGGGACACTCACCTGGTAGGGCAGGGACTCGTCCTCTGCGTTCGTGGTGCCAGGAGAGAGCGGGTGAGCAGGACGGGGGCTGCAGCCAGCACCCCCCCTGCCCACCCCACAGCCCCCATCCCCTCCCTGCCACCCCATCCCAAACCCACCACCCCATAAGGTGACACCGCGCCCCGTATCCGCCACCAGCTCCCATCCCTGCCACCCCATCCCCCTGCGAGTTGTCCCCTCTCCCGGCCACCTCGTCCCACCCCAACCGCCCCATCCCACCCCAACCACCTCGTGTGTCCCCCCCCCGCCAGCACCTCCCGTCCCCATCCCAGCCCCCTGCTGTCCCCAAAACCACCCCGTGCCCCTTCCCGTCCCCCTCCGGGTGCCGTCCCCGTCCCGGCTCACCTGGGGACGAGTGCTCGGAGAGCTGGAAGAGCATGGCAGGCGTTGGCCTGCGCCGGCGGATCTGGGGGCACAGCGGGTGTCACCGGCCACCCGGGGGTCCCCGAGCCCCCCACCCGCTGCCCCAGGGCCGAGGACCCCCGTGTGACCCCCCCCCAGCGGGGTGCTCAGCAGCGGGGGGCAGGGGACAAGCGCGGTGCCCCACGGAGGGTCCTCGTGTTGTCCCTGACCCCCCCCCCAGGCTCCTCAAAGCCCCCCCACCCCGCACAGCTCCGGGTCCCGGGGAGGGGGGGGCGCGCAGGAGCCGTGTCCCGGGGACGTCCCCTCGGGCTGCTGTCCCCCGCCGTGTCCTGTCCCCTGCGTCCCAGCCCTTCCCTCCTGTGCCGTCCCTGTCCCATTCCTGTCCCCCCCCCACCCCCACTGTCCCAGCCCTTCCCTCCTGTCCCGTCCCCGTCCCCCCCCCCCACAACTCTCCCTCGGCACAAATCCGCGCACCTCGCAGCGCTCCCGTCCCCTCCCTGTCCCATCCCGTCCCCCCAACCACTCCTGTCCCCTCCGTCCCCCCCCATCCCATCCCATCGCCACCCTCCTGTCCCCTCCAGTCCCCCCTAGTCCCGCTCTCCCTCTCCCACCCCTCCCGTCCCACACCGTCCCCATCCCGTCCCCCGTTTGGCTCTCCCCCCCCCCCCCCCAGCTCCCCGAACACCTCGGGACACCCCCGGCCCTCCCCGAGACCCCTCTGACACCGGCACCACGGTGGCACCCCGGGGTCCCCCCATGGCACCTTAGGGTCACCGTGCGCAACAGTGCCGTGGCACAGGGTGTAGGGGGGGGACACCGGTGTCACCCCGCTGCCACCCTTGCCCTCACCATCTCCACGGCGCGGGGGTCCAGCTGGCTGGGGGGCGCCGGCACGGAGAACTGGATCTTCTTACGGTCCTTGGGGTCCATGGCCTTGGCCCCGGGGGTCTCCGCCGCCGCCGCCGCCGCCGCTGCTGCCCCGGTGCCGCGCGGGAGTTCGGCAGCGCCCGGGCTCGGCACGGCGAGGACTGAACGGGAGGGAGGTGGAGAAGGCAGAACCGGCGAGGAGGAGGAGGAGGAGGAGGAGGAAGGAGAGGGAGGGAGGGAGGACACGTCTCCTACCAGCACGCTGAATTATTCATCCCCCCGGGCAGGGGGGCCGAGGCCGAGGATAATGAGCCCTCGGGGAGCTTCGGGGAGCCCGAGAGGGGGGCTCGAGCCCGTAGGGGCTCCTTAACCCGTTCTCCTCCGGGGGGGGGGCCAATTGTAGGGGCTGTGGGGGCCGGGCCGGGGCTGGTGGTGGCCACGGGAGTCCCCGGTAGCCAGTGCCTCAGTTTCCCTGCGGGGCAAGGTGGGCATCGGGTGGGGGGGACAACGCAGGGCATGGCCTCGGGGCTGCCCCACGGCACGGGGAAACCCAGCCCGGGACAGGATCTGCTTGAGGGGGGGGGGGACAGACCCTGCATGGAACAGTGGGGACACGGGACCCCAAAACGTCCCGCCGTCCTCGTGCTGGGGGCCCCACGCTGCCACCAGCCGTGGCCCTGGGGTGTCCCAGAGGTAGGGGAGCGCGCCGCCACCCCAAACCATACCTGGCTCTGCCCCGGCTCCCTGCGGGTTTCCCCCACGGAAAATTCCACCAAACCCCAAACTTCCTTCCTGGAGGAGCAGCAGGGAAAGGGGGGGGTGAATCTGAATCCTCCTGCCCCCCCCCCCGTTCCCACAGCTCCACGTACAAAAACCCCAGGGGTGACTTTGGCCGGGCCGTGGGAGCAGGGGACGCACCCACCCCTGGCACGGCTCCAGCCACCGGCGAGGTCCCGGCCGGCCCCGCGGCCACGCGCTGGGTGCCCGGGGCTGCACGTGGAGGGTTCTGCCCCCAAACCCACACGGGACAACCACCGGCAGCCGGACCTCACCCCCGGGACACCGGGACCGTCCCGAATGGGGCCGGGGGCCAGGCGGTGCCGTTGGCGCTGAGGAAGGCGGCGCTGGCGCGGAGCGAGGAAGGGGGGTGCCGGGTGCTGGCTCCAGCCCCCGGATCTCCCGGTGCTCCAACGGCTGCGGGTGGCTGCGGGCCAGGAGCCGTGGCTGGAGCAAAATATTTACCCGAGTGGCACGGTGCCACGGTGCAGCCTCCCGCCCGCCCAGCCCCGTACGGCCCCGTACGGCCCCGTGCGCCCAGGTGCGTCCTCGTGGCCGCGGGGCCGAGTCCCCGCGTGGGCACAGCCCGGGGAATGATGGTGTGGAGAGGGATGGGGGGGGTGAAGCTGGGCCCCCACGGCCTCCCCGTGCCAGGTGCCAGGCCCCGAGCATCGTCCCCTGTCCCCATCCCCGTGCAGGACCCGCAGTCGTTATGGCAACAGGTCCCCGGGCTCCCTCCCGCTGCCGTTCCCACTCCTCCCGCGCGCGAAGGCGCAGAGCGAGGGGGTGGCCGGGTCCCCTCCCCGCGCTGCGGCAGCGCGAGCACCCACGGGCCCCGGGAACGGGCCCCGGGAACGGAACGGCCCCCGGGAACACAACGGCCCCCGCCTGCACCCACACAGCCCCACGGCACGGCCGGGCTGGGTGCAGGGGTGCGCCCGTGGTCGTGGCACCGGCACCGTGCCGGGGAGGGGACGCGGTGCCCCAGCCCCTGCCCCGACACCGTGCCACGAGCTGGAGATGGACGGGGTCCTGCTCTTGTGGGGTCAGCTTTGGCCAGGCCCTGCAGGCACCCAGGTCGGTGCCGTGCCATCCTGTGCCATCCTGTGCCACGCCGTGCCGTGCCATGCCGTGCCATGCTGCGGGGGCTGCAGCTCCGCACGGCAGCGAATCCTCCTGCAGAGAAAGTAAAAATAGCAGCAGCAGGGCTCGGGGAAGTGGCGCTCGGCCCCCAACGGTGGAGGAGAAGGAGCCTTCGCCACCGGCACGGGGACAACGGGGCCTCGGGGATGGGCACGACGGCGGGGACGGGGCGGTGGGGACACCGTGGGGGAACGGGGTGCTGCGGGGACAAGTAGTGTGGGAATGGGGAAAGGTGTAGGGCCAGGGGATGGGGGGACACGTCCTGGGGACAGGGCAGCACGGGGATGGGGGAACAAGGGGACGGGAGAACAAGGGGATGGAGCACCCTGGGGATGGAGCACCCTAGGGACAGGGCACCCTGGGGACAGAGCACCCTGGGGATGGGGCACCCTGGGGACAGGGCACCCTAGGGACGGGGCACCCTGGGGACAGGGTGTCCCGGGGCCAGGTCCCCGTGGGGCTGGGGCGTCGCGGGGCCAGGGCAGGCCGGGCACAAGGCGCCACGGGGCTGGGAGGATGCTGGGACTCAGACCAAAAGGTGAGTTGGGGGGGGCGGAGAGGGGGCGGGGCGATGGAGGGGGCGTGTCTCGGGGGGGGCAGTGGGTGCTGAGTACCAGGACCCCCCCCCATGTACCCCTCAAGGGCCGGGCACCCCCTTTCCTCCCAGCTTGGGGTGCGGGGGTCCTGCCAGGTCCTTCGGGGGGGGGCGCAGGGACCACTCCTGGAGACCCCCCCTTGCTCCTGGGGTCCCCCATTGCTCCGCCAGGGCTGGGCACCCACTGCCCCCCCCCCCCAGTGCCCCTTTGCAGCCCCTGCCAAGCACAGGGCCCCCCCCCAATTCCCCACCGCAGCCCCCCCCCAGCCCGCAGCGGGGGCGGCAGGGTGGGGGCCGGGAGCTCCCCGGGGTGCAGAGGAGGTGCCGGGTGTGGGAACACGCGTGGGAACGCGCGTGGGAGCAGGCGGGGGCGGCAGAATTGGGGGGGGGGGCACGGGAACCTTAACCCCTTCCCTGCTGGAAGCCCCCCCTCCAGCGAGAAGTCTCGGGGGGGGGATGCTGCAAAAGGAAGGGGGCACCCGGGGGCTGCCCCCTCCCCAAATGGTGCTGCACCGGGGGGGGGGGGGCGTGCGGCACGGTGCCCCCCCTCTCCATCCCCCCCCCCCCGGGCACCTCGCTGTGCGCAACGGGGAAACTGCGGCACGGAGAAGCGGGGGCAGGACTGGGGGGGCTGCAACCCCGTACCCCCCACCCCCCTCCCCACCATGGGGGGGGGGCTCCCACCCCACAGCCCTTCCAAGAAGGTTTTGGGGGGGCTCCAACGCGTCCCCGTGCTCCCAGCAAGGTGGCGGGGGGGGACACGCGAGCCGACGGCCCTGCAGGACGGGGGGGCCCCGTCCCCATGTCCCCAGCGGGGGGGTTGGATGCTGCGCCCCCCCCCCCCTCTGTGCCCGGTGCCACCGGCGCTGCAGCGCGCTGCCGGCAGGTGTCAGCCCCGGCGCGGTGGCACGGCGGGGACGGGGTTGGCACGGGGGGGGGGGGGGGGCACAGCGCAACCGGCACCGGAGCGGCTCCCCCCGGTCCTCCCGGGGCTGCCCCGAGTAACACCGGGGGGGGTCCGGGGCGAGCACCGGTGGGAGATGCGCATCCCCCCCCCCACACCTCTCCAGGGTACCCGGGGGTGCTGGGCTCATCCTGCCCCGGGGGGTGCGGGGTTAAACCGGGGGAGGGGGTCCCGAGGAGGGGAGGGGGCGGCGGTGAGAGAGGGAAAAAATTGGGGGGGGGCATCACCCAGCCGTGCCTCAGTTTCCCCACCCATAACACGCGCCCTGGGGCAGAAGCCCCCGGTGCCACCTTCCCGTTCCCAGGGATGGGACCCCAGGGGATGGATGGGACCCCAGGGGATGTGACCCCAGGGGACCCCCCCCACCGTGCCGGGCACCTCAGGGACCACCCAGCCCCACTCCCACCCCCCCACAACCCCACGGGGACCCCTCGTGGGGAGGGAGGGCGGCCGGCCCGTGCCGAGCTGAGCCGAGCCGAGCCGAGCCAAGCCCAGGCGCGAGCACAGCCCAGTTTGCTGCCTCCATTCCCAGAAGAAAGACTAAAGTTAAAACATCTGTTAATTTATAAACCAATTTAACCATGACTGGTTAATAAATAGCTAACAGCTGCCAGCCCCGCTACCCCGCCGCCCCGTTGAGGGGCACTCTGGGAGCGCGGGTGCGAGCGATTCCTCCAGCCGGGCTCTCCCCCACCCCTTGTTTCCCTCCCCACCACCACCACCCCCTTTTTTGTTGTGCCTCGTCCCCAGCGGGTGTCCCCGAGGTCCCCTGGGGATGCGGGTGGCCCAAGTGTGTGCGGGGCAGGTGGTGGTAGCGTGGTGAGGGTTGGGGTTCCCCGGGGGGAGCCCGGTGCCTGTGGAGAGGGTGGCAGCGCCGTGGTGAGGGGTCCTGGGCGAGGGGCTCCTGGGTGGATCCACACGGGGAGGGACGCGTGGGCAGGCAGCGGGTACGAGAGATGAGAGGTGCCCGAGGGGGTGCTCAGGAGGTGGGGGGACAGGGAACAGTGGCACTGAAGTCCCTGTTGTGGGCAGTGTCAAATAGGGTGGCCAAGCACAGGCTGCAGCCCCTGCCTCGCCTGCTTAAAGGGTGGGGACACGGGGACACAGGGGCATGGGGACAGGAGGGCACAGGAACACAGGGATATGGGAACATGGGGACACAGGGGTATGGGGACACAAGGACATGGGGGCACGGGGACACAGGGACCTGGGGACATGGGGACATGGGGGTACAGGGACACGGGGACGTGAGCCCCTGTGGATGGGATGTTCTGGGGGGTGCTGGTGTAGGGGATTTGGGGAGGTGGGGGTGTGTGTGTGCAGAGAGCAGGTGCATGCACGGAGCTCGCAGGGGGGGTGTTTCTGTGCAGGGGATGTGCACGTGTGTCTGCAGGGGAGTTACACGAACATGTGTGCCTCCGTATACACAGGATGTGCACGTGTGTGTGTCTGCGTGCGCACAGGATGTGCGTGCCCATGCGTGTGTGCGCACAGATTTCTGTGGGGCTGTGCAGGGCTGCGTGTGCGCAGGGTGCGTGTGCACGGAGTGCCCAGGGTGATGCCCATGCACGTGCAGGGTCCGTGCGTGCCCCCTCCCAGCGGTGCCGTGACTCCCCCGTTTCTCCCCGGCACCCGGTGTCCCCACGGGACCGTGGCGCATCCCTTGGCCCACGCAGGACGGTGCAGGACGGCTGGAGCATCCTCGGGACCGCGTGGATCCAGGAGGGCAGCGGGCACAGAAGGGCCTGGCCCAGCGATGGACGAGGATGTGGGGACCCCCCCGAACCCCCAGCCCTGTCCCCGCCACCCGGGGCCGAGCAGGGTCACCGTGCCGGGCGCGAGCCCCTTCCCGTCCGCGCGTGCACCGACACGTGTCGCAATAGTAATGTAATTTGTAAGTTAACAATGGGCAGCTTGAGGTTTATATTTAATTACAACGTTTGCACCAACCTGAACTCACCCTTATTCATCAATAATGCATGGGTTTGTGTTTATCGCTGCTTAATTAATCTGTGCTTACGACAATTAAAGGCTTGCAAAATCCCCAAAGGTGGCGGCGGGGAGCGGCTGCGCGGCGGCAGCGGGAGCAGGAGCAGCGGCCGGGCCCCCCCCCGGACTGAGCGAGGGCAGGGAGCAGCCGCAGACCCCCTACCCATTGGGGTGACCCCACAACGTGCCTCAGTTTCCCCAGGGACGCTCTATGCGCCCCCGGAGCCCCCCATCCCTCCTCGCCCGCCTTCTCCCCGCGTGCCGCTCGAGCTGCCCGGCTCGGCCCCTTCTCCTCCACCGGGCCGGGTGCCAGGAGTGGGGGCCGGGGAGGGGGCCGGGGGGGGGGGCCAGGCCAGCTCTGCGCCTTTAAGCGCGGCGCGGCGCGGCTGTCCCGGATCAGCCGGAGCGCCTATTAAAATTTTATGCGAAGTGTAAATGGGCCAGGTCTCCAGCTTCCCGCTCCCTCCGAATGATTTATTACTCGCAAATACCACAGAACTAATTAGTATAGTAATTAATTAATACGAATTTGCATATTTGCATGTGCAATTAGTGCAGTGGAGTGATTACTCTGAAAATGAGAAGTTGGGCTCGTCAGATGGCAGAGTGAACTGGAGTGGAAAAGCCTCGTGCAAATGAACCCGGGCGGCGGCGGCGGCACGCGGCGGCACGCGGCCCCGGCACCACGGCGCACCGGGAGGCAGCGGGCTCCACGCGGGTCCCGTGCCTCGGTGGGGAGGGGGCTGCTCGGCCCCAGGACCCCCCCCCCGTCCCCTTTCCCCAAACCCAGCCTGGGCCTGGCCCCGGGCCCCCGCCATGGGGACCGCTGCAACCATCGGCCATCTCCATGGCGACTCGCCGTGCCAGGCGCATCGCCATGGCAACGGGCCGCAGCCTCGCCATGGCGACTGTCGTCACCGGCGCCGTGTCGCCATGGAGACTGCATCGTCCCCCCCCCCCTCCCTCCCCTACACACACCCCCCCCCCAAGACCCCCTCCCCATCACCGCTCCCCAAATCCGAGCCCTCTCCCCGAACGGTGCCGGGGGTCGGGATTGTTGGGGGGGGGTCCTGATGGTCCCCGGGGTGGGGGCCCCAAAGCTCTGGGGTGGGGGTTATGGGGTGGGCCCAAAGCATCTAGGAATTGGGGGGGGGTCCCCAAGCACCCAGGGGTGGGGGAGTGAGGGTCCCAAAATGTTGGGTGCTGGGGAGGGGCCACACTGCCCTGGGGCGGGCGAGGAGAACGAAACCCCACGCTGACAGCACAGGGCCAGGCCCACCCCCATGGGCTGGCACCTTGAGACCCCCCCAATTTGGGGGAGGGGGGGGGCAGCACCCCCCAGCCCCACAGCTCCAATTCTGGCCCTTTTCCTTTGTCCCTGATGCCTCCCCAAACCCCTTAATGGTGTCCCCAAGCCCCCCTGCCCCGCTGCGCCCTGCCGCCACTGGCCGGGACGGCCACCTTGGGGACATCACGGGTTGGGGGGGGGGGACGACGACACAGTAGAGGGGGTGGGCAGCCCCCGCACGCCGCGTGCCCCCTCCCTCACGCCCCGCCAGCTCCCTGCGGCGGGCCCAAGCGGATGCCATCTGCTGTGGGGGGGCCGGGGGGGCCGGCGCCAGCAGCGCTCCGTCACCCGCGCCGCGCTGTGCCCACGCTGGTGCCACCACCGGGCTGTGCCCCCCGTGTCCCCCCCCACACCCCCCCAATGCTCCCCCCTGCCCACGACCCGTGGTTCCTGGGGGCCTTGTGATGTCACGGCCCGTTGTGACCTCGCTGGTGGCCCTGGGACCTCACCGTGGGCAGCTCTGGTGGCACAGCAGCCCCCCCACCCCACCCCGATGGGGTCCCCAAACGGTGCAGGGGGCCGCAGCAGCAGGGAGGGGCTGAGCCCACCACAGTGACCACCGGGTGACAAAGGGGACCCGAGCCCCAGGACCCCCGGCTTCCACCCAAGACCCCCCCAAAGGCTCCGGTACAGGGGACAATTCCTGGGTGTCTGCCCTGGTGACACCGTGGGTGACACCGTGGGTGACACTGTTGGTGACACCGCGCCTCCCAGTCACGCTGCAGGTCCGTGGACGTGGCGAGTGGACAATGGGTGGCAGGGGACGGTGTCTGGGATGATGCCGGGGGGGGGGATCGGCTCCATCCCATAGCCAGGAGCCCCCCAGGGCCTCGGGGCCGGTCACAGCCTTTCCCCATCCTCCTCCTCCTGTAAAAAAAGGGGAATTTTCTGACAGCTCCCCCCAGCTCCTGGCTGAGTCCCAACCCCGCCCGCCTCGAGACCGCCCCTTTCCGCCCTGCTGTGCCTCAGTTTCCCTCTGCCACCGGCTCCCCCCACCCCAGGCTTCCCAATCCAGCCTGGGACCCCGCGGCCCCACAGCAGGGACACCCGGGCAGGGCACCCACAGCCCCATCCCCTTGAGGTGCCCCCGCCCTGCGGTCAGGGATCCGCTGACTCCACGGCACCCAGGGGTGGCTCCCACGAGGGAAAGCAGCTCCGGGGCCGGGTCTGGGGCCACTTTGTCCCACGGGCAGCAGGGGACAGGGATGGGGACGGGGAAAAGGATGGGGCCGGGGACAGGCTGAGCTCCCGCCGCTCTCTTCCTGCGCTGACACATCCCCGGCGGTGGCTGCGCCGCGCGTTCGCGCATCCATCTCTCCCAGCCTTCACCTCCCAGAAATATTGCAGCACGCAGCCAGCTCCATCTGGCAGCGCGGCCCCCCCCGCCGCGGCTCGCGGGGAGACGCCGAAATGGCCCCGAGCCGGCCCCGCCGGGGCTCAGCCCCACGCCGAGGGGGCCAGCAACCCCCACGCCCCCGTTTTGGTCCCCTCCTGGGGGCCGGTGCCCCCTCCAAACGCCCCGCGTGCCCCCTGTGCCACCGCCAACTTTCTGGGGCTGAGCCACGTCACCACCTCCGGGAGATGCCACCGCTGCGGGCACCGTCCCCATCCGTCACCCTCCTGCTGCAGGGGAGGGGAAGGGATATTTGGGGTGGTTTTGGTGGAGGAGGGGGCTTCGATCAGCACCGAAACGCCCGGCCCTGGCTGCCCGGAGAGGTCAACGCGGCCTCGCCTTCGCCCGTCCTGCCCCGCAGCCCCGTTCCCACAGCGCTCGGGGCCGGATCCTGTGCGTGGAGCCCCCCAGGGCTGTGGTGCTGGGGAGCCCGGCACCGAAATCAGGATGGGGCTGCCCCACGCCCCACAGTGCCCACACCTCTGGCAACCGCAGCAGAGGGGACGGCACGGGGACAGTGAGGGGACAGCGCGGGGGTCCCGCACGGGCCGGCCGAGGGTGTGCGGCACCGCTGCGGCCCCAGCACAATTAAGCAGCCAGTTTGGGTTTTCATCTCCCTGTGCCCCTTTCATCTGCGCCTCCCTGTTTCATGTCTCCACTTTCTTCTCTCTCCAAGCGGCTGTGCATGCTGATGAGGCGCCAGCCCCGCTCCCAGCCCTCGCCACGCGCCTGCTGCTAATGAGGCTTTAAAGGATGCGCCCGCCGGGCCACGCCGGCTCCTCCTGCCCCTTCCCCAGCCCCTCACGGGCCGGGGTGGCCGCGCTCACTGACCCCCGGGTGTCCCCCTTGGCTTGGGCAGCTCCGTAGCCCTGTGGTCCCCTTGGCCATGGCGCTGCCCCACCCAGCCATGCCCTAAAAAATGAAGGTGGAAGTGACCGAGGGAGCCGGACCCCCCGCTGCCATGCACCAGGAGCCTTCATCCCAGGGGGCTCTCGCTCCCACCGGGCACCGCAGGAGGACGTGGCACCGGCACTGGCACCGGCACGGCTGGGCCCTGCCTCCCCGCAGGCCGGCGCCAGCCCAGGTGCCATCTGCTTGGCCGCAGCCGTGAGTGACAGCGTGCGAGCTGTCCCCCCCCCCCCTCACTGCCGGTGGAGGTCCCCCCGTCACGTGCCAGCCCCGTCACCTGCACCGGGCGGTGGGACGAGGCCGCGGCCGATGGCACAGACCCCGCGGCCGGGCACGGCGAGCCCTTTGTCTGCGTGCACGCAGCAGCCCCGGCCACCACTGGGCCACCGTGTCCCCAATGTGTCCCCACGGCACGTGCCCGGCGTCGCCAGGCCTGTTTGGGGACGCAGGGCTGAGTGCAGGGCTGCCATCTGTGTCCCTCGAGCCGGGCACGGGGCTGGGGGCTCACGGGGACAGAGGGCACCCAGGGTGGAGCCGTGGTGGCCAGGAATTTGGGAGGGGCAGCGATGGGAGTGGGGGGACCCAGAGACACAACGCACCCAGGGGTGTCCCCGTGAGTGAGCCGGGAGGGGTCCGGTCCCATGGGGGGGGGGGGGGCATTCACAGCTTGTGCACGGTGCGTGGTGCACGGCCAGGACAGGGCTGTTCCCAGCCTGGAGAGGACACACGACCCCTGGGGACACGTCGGGGGGCACCACCCCCAGGCCCTGCCGGGGGCACCCAGCCCTCAGCAGCACCGGGATGGGCTGGGGGCCGCTCTGCTGCTGTTTGGGGCCGCAGCGGGGTCGGTGCCAGCTCTCCCTGCACCAGGTTGCAAACCCGGGGGAAACGCAGCAGCCATTTTTGGCCGGCGCACGCGGCGGGGCCGGCACAACGGGGCCGGGTGCTGGCAGCTCCCAGGGGTGTCAGGAGGTGCTGGGGGGCTCCAAGGTGCTGCCGGAGGGTGCGTGGTGCTGCGGCGGGCAAGGAGGCACACGGCAGACAAAGGCCTCGCGGGCGGCACCGCGGCACCACGGCACAGCTGGGCCTCGGCCGCCGGCACCGAGGGACCCGCGCGTGGCCTCGGGGATCCCCGTGCACTGGGGGGGTCGTGCACGCGTGTGCAAGCACCCGCGTGTGCGCGTGCACGTGTGTGTGCACACGTAGGAGGGTGCCAAAGGCTGGATGTGTTTTTTCCGCAGGGCCGTGCCGCTGGGTTTGCAGAGAAAGGCTGGCACCGGCGCGCAGCCTGGGGGGTGCCAGAGGGGGCCGGGGACACTGGCAGAGCCACCACGTGTGAGGACCCACGGCCCTGCAGCCCCCCCCTGCCCACCCCACGCCACAGGCAGCCCCTGCCCACCCCGGCATGGCCGAAATGGGCACCGGCACCGCCGCCACCTCCCGTGGGCCCTGCCTGGCCGCAGCCCCCAGCCCACGCCGTGCCCCCACGCCGCGACCAGCCCCGCTCGGCTGGCGGCTGCGGGTGGGGACGGAGCCGGGCGAGCCGCCGTGCCGTTTTGCAGCGAGCCGCAGATGCCAGCTCGTGGCGAGGGTCCCCGTGGCGTCCCCCCCCCCTTGCCCCGGCAACCCCCGGCCACCCCCGGCACGTGCGGGCCGAGCAGGGTGCCCGTCTCCCCGCCGCCCTGCCCGCTCGCTCCATTGTTCAGCCCCAGCCCTGCTATCGCCTGCATCTCGCCCAGGTCCCATTTTGCGGCGTGTAGGCAGATCTGTAGATTTGGAAGGTTTTTTTTTTTTTTTTTTTTTTTTTGAGTACAGAGTGACAGATGGCGAGTCCTCCTTCCCCAGAGAGACAAATCTCCCTGAATGCAAGCGCATGTCAATCATTAGCTCTCATGTGATAGCTCTCGCGCATGACGTGCCAACCATATGGCACTGGCAGCAGAGCTGGTACCCCCTTTGCTGGGTAGAGATGCCACTCTCGCCTCCTTTTGGATAGAGGACTGCAGGAGGCTGGAGCACCTCAAGGAGCCGCGTCCTGGTCCCAGAAGATGCTGGGAACAATGAAATAAGAATTCCTCCAGTCAGCGCCGAAGGTGAGTTATGTAAGAAGTGGAGGGCTGGGAGGGCAGCGGAGGAAACTTGAATGGAGAAAAGGCAACTTCCATGTTGATTTTGTTTCTCCGCCACGTCTCGCCCTTTTTTCCCCCTTCTTTCGTTCTCCCCCATCCCTCGCTTCCCCCGCTCCCCGCCGGCCCCGCAGGTGGATTTTTCCCCCTCGACCCCCCCGGGGAAGGGGAGGGAGGTGGGGGGCAGGGGCATTTCTCACCCCCCCCCCCCCCCCCCAACCAGCATCTCCTCCCTCCCCACCGGCGGTGGCCGCGCCCGGGGCTCCCGGGGCTGCGCGGTCCCGGCGGGACGGAGCGGGCAGCGGCGGCCGCCCCGCATCAACGAAATCGGCGCGGAGCCGCCGCTCCGCCGCCCCCGGGGGCCCCTGCCCGCCGGAGCCGCCCCCCCGCTCCCCCGCGGCGCCCCCGGCCCCCGCCCCGGGCGGCGCCCCCCGCCCCGGCCCCGCCGCGCCGCCCGGCCCCGGGGGCGACCCCTCGGGCGCCGCCGCCCGCGCCCCCCGCGCCCCACACCTTGGAGAGGGGGGGGCCCCGGGCACGGCCGCCCCCGCCGCCCCCCGCCGCGTCGCCGTTCGTTGCCTCCGCGGTTTGAGGGCCGCGCTCCGCAGGCGGCCCGGGGGGGGCTCCGGGGCGGCGGGGCTGGGTGGGGGGCCCGGCAAGAGCTGCCCCGGCCGAGGGGCGGGCGGGGGAGGCCGGGATCGAGCGGGGGTCGCGGGGGGGGCACGGCCGCGGCCGGTGCTGCCCGGCCCCGGGACGGCGGTGGCGGAGCCGTGGCCGGAGCCGTTTCGGCGGCGGCGACGGGGAAAAGTTGGAGGCGTCGAGGAGCGGCCGCGGCACCGGGGCCGGCCCGCGGGGGGCTCCGGGGCGGGGGGCACCGGGGTGGGGAGCACCGGGGAGGGGGCGCGGCGGCCGCCGGGGGAGCGGGGCGGCGGCGGAGGAGGGGGGGGGAAGGAACCGGGGAGGGGAAAGGGCGGAGTGTGTGGGGGGGGGACCCGGGGCGCGGCGCCCCGCCCCGAGGGTGCCCCGGTGCCCCCGGTGCCGGGCAGCCCGGGCGGGGGGCGGCGGGGGGCGGCCCCTCCGCGCATTCGTTTTCACCTCCCCGGGGCCGCTCCCGGGGGCCGGGGAACGGCGGCTCCACCCGCGTCCCCCCCCCCCCCCCCTTTAACCCCCCCTCCATTCCCCCCAACTCCTTCCCCACCGGAGGCCGGCGGCGAGCCCCGGCCGGCGGGGCGGGGGCGGCGGGGCCGGTTCGGCCGCGGTAACGGCGCTCTTTGCCCCCCGCTGCAGCCATCATGTTGACGCGACTTTTCAGCGAGCCCAGCCTCATCCCCGAAGTTCAGAAATTCTCCAGCTGGGCCGAGGAGTGCGAGGAGGATGCCCGCAGCGACAAGGAGGAGCGCAAGGGTAAGGGCTGCGCCCTCCCCGAGGAGCCGCCCGAGGGCTCGCTGGGGGAGAGCAAAGAGGAAGGGGAGCTAGGAGGGGACGAGGAGGAGGAGGAGGAGGAGGAGGAAGGCCTGGAGGAGGCCGAGGGAGACCGGCCCAAGAAGCGCGGCCCCAAGAAGCGCAAGATGACCAAGGCGCGCTTGGAGCGCTCCAAGCTGCGGCGGCAGAAGGCGAACGCCCGCGAGAGGAACCGAATGCACGACCTGAACGCCGCCCTGGACAACCTGCGCAAGGTGGTGCCCTGCTACTCCAAAACCCAGAAGCTGTCCAAAATCGAGACCCTGCGCCTGGCCAAGAACTACATCTGGGCTCTCTCCGAGATCCTGCGCTCGGGCAAGCGGGCCCGACCTGGTGTCCTACGTGCAGACTCTGTGCAAGGGGCTGTCGCAGCCCACCACCAACCTGGTGGCCGGCTGCCTGCAGCTCAACTCCCGCAACTTCTTGACGGAGCAGGGCCAGGAGGGGGGCCGCTACCACGGTCCCAACGCCTCCTTCGCCGTGCACCCCTACCCCTACCCCTGCTCGCGGCTGGCCGCGGCGCAGTGCCCGCCGCCCGCGGGCCCGGCTCGCACGGGCTGAGGACACACAGCTACTGCGCCTCCGCCTACGAGAGCCTCTACGGCAACGCGTCCCCCGACTACAACAGCTCGGAGTACGACGGCGGGCTCAGCCCCCCCCTGTGCATTAACGGCAACTTCTCCCTCAAGCAAGACTCTTCCCCCGACCACGAGAAAAGCTACCACTACTCTATGCACTACTCGGCGCTGCCCGGCTCCCGGCCCGCCGGCCACAACCTGGTCTTCGGCTCGGCGGGATGCGCGGGGGGGTGCACTCCGAGAACATCTTCCCCTACGACATGCACCTCCCGCACGAGCGGGGCCCCATGTACGAGGAGCTCAACGCCTTCTTCCACAACTGACCCCCCCCCACCCCGCCCCGGCCCCGCCGCCGCCCCCCTCCCCGTGCCCGCCCTCCTCCTCCTCCTCCTCCTCCTTCCTTTTCCTCTTCACCCCCCCCCCCCCCCCCTCGCAGCCCCGGCCGGGGGGGCCGCGGCGGCCCCGCGGACCGGCCCCCGGGGCTCCGCCGTGGGCTTTGGTGCAATATGGGGGACCCGGCCCCGGCGGCGGGTCCCCGAGCCCCGTGGGGACAAAGTGCTTTTTTTTGGAGGATTTCTCCTTTTTTTTCTTTTTTTTTTAATTATTATTATTATTTATCCCGCGAGGGGGGAGGGCGCCGAGCGCTGCCCAAGGCCCCCCCCGGCAGCAGCGGAGGCGCGCCCGCAGCCCGGCCGGGGCGCTGGGTCGGGCCGCGTCGTTTGCTTTTTAATTCGTTTTTATTTCTCGCCCCCCCCCGCCCCGCCCCGTAACCGTTTTGGGCCGTTTCTCCCCTCCGCCGCCGTGAGCCCCCCCGAGCATTGGACACCCGCTGCCCGGCCCGTGGGAGCGAGAGGAGAGCGCGCTGCGGCGCGGAGCGAAACTTTCCGAAGCAATAAAGAGGCGAAACGGAGACCCCAATATTTCTATCTATGCAAGCAGGCCCGGCCCGGCGGACGCTCAGAGATGCACTTTGCTTTGGGGGGGCCCGGCCGGCCCCGCTCCCGGCCCCCGGTGCCCGGAGCTCCTCTCGCAGCGCGTGTGTCAGGACGTTTTTTACCTGTTTTAAAAAAAAAAAAAAAAAAAAAAAAAAAACTTGAAACGGAAAAAAAAAAAAAAGGAAAAAAAAAGAAAAATAAGAAAAAAAATATAAAGAAAAAAAATGCAGAGCCGCCCCGGTTTTCCCGAGCTGGCGGAGCCGGGGCCGGGCACGGCAGGGCAGCCCGCAGCTATGCAAGCGGGAGCGGCCGGGGCTGGCGGGGCTCCGGCGGGGCTGGCGGCGCCCCGGCCCCCGCGGCTCCCGGTCCCGAGCCGGCCCTTCGTCTTCGCCCCGGTGTGATGCATTCCTTCGGTCGGGAGACGCCGGAAACCGGAGATAACGCTATTTTTGAACCTGCCCGCACCACCTTAGAGAAACCAGCATTTTTAGAGAGACCAGGGAGGAGGAGGATTTCTGAGAAATGTTTTGAAAACGAAAACAAAACAAACAAAAAAAAGTTTTGCAAAAAAAAAAAAAGAAAAAAAAGAAAAAAGAAAAAAACACAAAAACAAAAAAAGAAAAAACAAAAAAACAGTTGTAGCAAAGGGGACCCGCCTGTCCGACACCAGAAGTGCTTTCGTGTTTCTGTTCCGTTTCATTTCGATTAATAAATATTTATGGCCAACGATATGCAAGAGCCCCCCCGCGCGGGAGCCGCGCCCGCTCCGCGCCCCCCGCTCCCCGCCGCCGCGGACACTGCTTGGCGGCGGGGGCGGCGCGGGGGCTCCGGGCCGGGGTCCCGGCACCACCACTGCATGCATCGGCCCCCCCGGGCCCCCCCCGGCCCGCTGGACGCTTGCAGCCCCGCGGCGGCGGCCCCCGCCAGGACTTCTCGGCCGTGACGAGCCGCGGCCGGTGCGATGCGAGGGCGAACCTGTAATTACCGAGCGTCCTTCGACGGCGATTAATAAATATTCAATGTTGACTCCGCCGCCTTCGCCGCTTTCCTTCCGACCCGCCCGCCCCGGGGCACGGAGAAGGGGATAACGGGGAGCGAGAGGGGGGGCGCGGCGGAACGACCCCCGCCCCGTTCCGGACCCCGGGACCGGCCCCGGGACCGCTCCGCCGCTCCGCCGTGCCCGAGTGCGCGGCCCGCGGTGGGGAGGCGCTGATATAACGCGGCTCTGCCCCACGGGTGTCCCCCCCGGGACCGGGGAGGCGGTGTCCCCCCCCCGCCAATAAAGGCACCGGGAACCGGAGCCGAGGACCCCGCTCGGACCCGGCCCCGCGGCCACCGGCGAGCCGCGGCGGGCAGCCCGGGCGGTGGCACCGCTCCGCTCCCCCGGGGACGGCGGCTCTGAGCTGGCCTTGGTTCGCTGCCCGCGGCTGGCATCGATCCGCGGTGCCGGTGGCCACGGCGCGGTGCCCGGTGGCGGTGGCCAGGCCGGGTCCTTTGTGGCCGCCCCGGTGCCCGGTCGGCTCGAAGGCTCGGCACGGTGCCCGCTGCGCGGTGCCCGGTGCCCGGTGCCTGGTGCCCGGTGCTCGGTGCCCGGTTCCCGGTTCCTGGTACCCGGTGCCCGGTACCCGGTGCCCGATGCCCGGTGCCCGGTGCCCGGTGCCCGGTGCCCGGTGCCCGGTTCCCGGTGCCGGTGCGCGGCGCGGAGCTGTCCGCCGCGGCGGTGCTGAGCGGGCGCCGTGCCCAGCCGCCTGCCCCGGCCAACCGCCGCCGGTCCCTTCCCCGTCCCCGCCACCGGGGCTCATCCCCCGCCGGCCGCGACCCCGGGACGCGGAGCAGGCTCCCGGGCACACGGCGCCGCTCCCCCCGGCCCCGCCGGCTGCAGGCACCGGGCACCGGCACCGGGAGTGCGGGCACGGAGCCCTCGGGTTCCCTCGGGGAAGCCGCTTCGGGGAGAAAACTCGCGTGGGGACAGCGTGCGCCGTGCCCCCGCGGCCCCACGGATTTGGGGGAAAATCCGGCGTTTTCGGGGCAGCGGGCACCGGCCGGCCCCGGCCGGGGTTGGAAGCGGCCCGACGGGAAGCGGCTCCGGCCCTGCCCCGACGAACCGGGCCCGGCCGGGGCAGCGGGACCCTCCCGAGGTGCTCGTGGCCTCCCCGAGCCCCCCCAGAACCCCGCCGACCCCGGCCCCGGCCCTCGCCGGTGCCCGCGGGGGAGCGGAGCCTCTTCCGACGGCCGCCGCCCGGCCCCGGGACGGGAACGGTTTCTCTGCGGGAAAAGGCCCGGGGCGGGGGGCTCGAAGCCGGGGGGGGCTCCGGGCGGCCGGCGACTGTGGCGGGGCCACCAAGGGGGCGAGAAGCCGGTGTTTGGGGCCGGCACCGGCACCGGGGCCCGGAGATGCGGCGGCGAAAGGCGGGAGCCCACCGGAAAGGGGATGGAGGGGCAGGCGGCGGACCCCCAGGGGGGCTGCGGGAGGAAGGGGGGGGACCGGCATCTGCTCGCCCCCGGGGCTCCGGGAAGGGCCCGGTGGGGAAGGGCCCGGTGTGCCCGGGCTGCACGGCGGGGCCGGGCTTTAACGCCTCGTTTTTTTTTTTAATTCCCGTGATTTTGGCTCCCCAGAGCCCGGGCGGCCCCGCCGAGGCGAGGAGCTGCGGGTGCTGCTCGGGCACGGAGCGGCCCCGCAATGCGGCCCCGCCGCCGGGCACGGCTCCGAGGAGAGCTCCGCTGCACGGCTCCGGTGCGCGGCCGAGGTGCGAGGAACCGGTGCCCGGCCCCGGTTCCCCGCCCCGGTGCCCGGCCTGCCCGCGCTCGGTGCTCCGCTCCCGTTCCCAGAGGAGGGAGCCGGGAGGCCGGGAGTTGCCCCCGCACCCCCCATTAGGATTTGGCACAATTTTATGTGACCGCGGGGTCGGGGACATTTGGGGTCGGGAGGTACCGGGGGGGTACCGGGGGCCCGGGGCCACCGCGAGCATCCAACGGGCGCATTTCGGCCGGGCTCAGCCGGGCAGGACGAGACCGGGGGGCGATTTCTGCCCCCCCCCTTTCTCCCCCCAGCCCCTCGGCCCCCCCGGATCGGGCGTTCCCGGCGCCCTCGGTGCCCTGAGCCCGGCCCGGCCCCGCGGAGCGCGGGGGGACCGAGGTGGGGGGGGGGCGCAGAGCGAGCGCCAGCTCCGGGTCGCCGCTGCCACCGGCGAGTGCCAGCCGGGGGGGGGGGGGAGGAGGAGTCATTGCTTCAGTTTAAATTTCATGGCATCTGTTCATTATTATACAGTGCGGATTTTTATATGGACAGCTAAATTAAAGACAGATTTCTGCCAAAATTGCAGATACCATAAAAAACGGATGCTGCCGGCGCTGGGAGCCCGCCGCGCTGCGGAGCCCGGCCCGAAGCCACCACCGGGCCAGCCCGGCCGGGCCGAGACCCCCCCCCCCGGGGCCAGGAGGGGGCTGCGGGGGCCGTGGGGGCCGTGGGGGCTGCGGGGGCTGCGGGGGCTGCGGGGGCTTCGTCTGCTCGGGAGCGGCCACCGGGGCTGGGGCTGCCCGGGGGTGGGGGGGGGCATCGGGGCGGGCCGGGGCTGGCAGCGGGCCCCCGGTGCACCGGGGGGGCTGCCGAGCCGCCCCCTCCCCCAGGCCGGCCTGCCAGGATTCATCGCAGAGGAGTTAAAACAAGGACATCTGTGCCTGGAATCGCTGCGAAGCTCCAAACCTGCCAACGCCTGCTGGCACGGCCCCGCCGAGCACAAATGCCTGGTACTCCGGAATGCTGCGCAGCCCCTGGCAGCCCCCACGGCACAGCCCGGCCCGGCTCGGCTCGGCTCGGTTCGGCCCGGAACCTCTCCCCCCCGTGGGGTGACCCCCGGAGGGCTCCCGGGGTCGCCCCCACTCGCGGTGGTGCCCGTGGGGAGCTCCCCGCGCCCCGTGGGGACGGGCGAGAGAATGGGCGAGGAGGGGACCCCCTGGGACTGGGCAGCAGCCGGGGATGGGAGGGGGGGGCGCCCCTCTGCGGAGCCCTCCCCAAGCCCGGGGGGGGCAGAGGGGGCACAGCCCCGGTGGGGGCAGCGGGGGGAGGTTGGAGCCAGCGGGCGCGGGGCCAGCCCTGGCCGGGAGCGGTGGGGAGCAGGTGGCGCCCACCTGAGCCCCCCCATGGCAGCCGGGCCCTCGCTGCGGGACCCCGCTGCACGGCAGGAGCCTCACACAGCCACGGGGACCCTTCCCTTCCCTTCCCTTCCCTTCCCTTCCCTTCCCTTCCCTTCCCTTCCCTTCCCTTCCCTTCCCTTCCCTTCCCTTCCCTTCCCTTCCCTTCCCTTCCCTTCCCTTCCCTTCCCTTCCCTTCCCTTCCCTTCCCTTCCCTTCCCTTCCCTTCCCTTCCCTTCCCTTCCCTTCCCTTCCCTTCCCTTCCCTTCCTCCCTTCCCTTCCCTTCCCTTCCCTTCCCTTCCCATTTTTCTGGGACCCCCATCCTGGGCTCCAGCCCCATCCCCTTGGCACCTCTGGACACCCAGCTGTGTGTGCCACCCCATCCCCATCCCCGTCCCCATCCCCATCCCCATCCCCTGCACCCTGGGGCCAGGCCTGCCCCTCCCCACCCCGGCTCGCTGCCCTCGCCCCCCCCTCCCCGTGGCAGGCGGTGGCACATCTCATATGGGAAATGTCCATTTTGCTGCTACTTAAAAGCTGATTTACGGCGGCTGCATCGCAGCCCTGCCTTGGCCTGCGTCCCTCCCATAATCTGCCCATTTCTCTTGGCAGCTCCGCCGCGGCCGGGCTCGCCCGAGGTCTACGGCGGGTGGGCAGCAGCGCCCGTGTCCCCCCCCTCCCACCCCCAAGCACCCTCTCGGCTCCGTCCCCTCTCCTCCCGCCGGCTCGGGCAGCCTGTTCCTCATGCTGGTGCTCACAGCTGGATCCCATCTGCTTTGATCGGATCCTGACAGCGAGGAGACAGCAGCTCCGCTTGACGCCTCCGCGCACCCGGCGCGGCGACGGAGGGGCCCCAACACCCCCAAAACACCCACCTGGGCCACGGGGCTTGGGAGGGGGACACAGCACCGGGGATGGCACACGGTGGGGCTCTGCGGCATCACGGCAAAGCCCTGACCCGCTCCCATCCTTGGATTGGGCAGAGAGGGCTTGGAAATAGGGCAGGACAGACGGCCACGGGGCAGGACAGACGGCCACGGTGCCCCGGACGGACCCCGGTGGCTGCGAGGGGCACGGTGGCACCGCCAGGGCTGGGGCAAGGTCCCGCAGCCCCCGCGCCGCTGCCCCGCAGTGAGCAGCCTCCCGGCTGGCCTGGCCCTCCCGCACGCTCCTAATTAAATTTTACCCGACTATAAATCTTTTTGTTAAATGTAATTGAAAAACACACCTTTGGAATCATCAAATTAACCCGGCATCCTCTTTATTAGAGTAATTAAAGCCTTTCTCAAGTTAGCGCCGGGCGGATCGGCTGGATTGTGCCGTAATCCCGGCAAAGCAAACAAGTTCAGAGCAAAACTAATTACATTTAGAACAGCTGTGATAATAATCCTAATTCAACCCCATTTGGTGCCTAAAATCCGGAGATCCAGCAGCGAGGGCAGGAGGAGGGGTGCCCGCGGCCGAGCTCTGCCCTCGGGCTCCCGCCGGGCCCCAAGCCCCTGGCAGTGGGCGCTGTGCGGTGCCAGGACCTCAGCACCCATGGGTGCTCTGTGGGGTCACCTTTCCAAGCCCAGCACTCCCTCTTGTCCGTGGGGCTGAGCAATGATGCCGGGGCACTCTCGAGTCACCCATGGCGAGGTCTGCATCACCTCCATCACCGGGTGGTTTGGGGATGCTTGGGGAGAGGAGCCAGGCGTGGTGCAGGATGAGGCCCCCTCCCCACCTTGGCTCACCCCAAACCTCAACGAGCCCCCACGGCGGCACCTTTGGCGCACCCTCATCCTCACCCACACCTCCCGAATCCCCTCTCCCCACCGCCCGCCCAACCCCGGAGCCCCCCGCGCCTGGCACCGCCGGGGAGGGCGGCGGTGGTGGCGGTGGCGGTGGCGGCGGCGGTGGCAGCCCCGGCGGTGGCACGGTGCCCGGGCCCCCCCCGGCCTCCCCGGGGACGCGGGATCGTGCGGCCGCAGCTGGCGCGCGCAGCCGTAATGGCCACGGCTGGGCTGGCACGGCGGCCCCGCGCCTGCGGGCACGCGGGCAGCAGCAGCTTGTGCGCGGTTTTGTCCTTGACGAGTCCCCGCGCGGCCGCCCCGGCACAAAGCCCCCGCCACCGAGACCCCCCCCCCAAATCATCACACCCGTGGCACCGCGGCTTCACCGGGCTGGGGTCCGGTTGGGGCGCCCCAACCCAATGCCAAGGGAAGACCCCCGCCGGTGGGCATCGGCCTCGTGCCGTTGGCACCCTCCCGGTGGGGGAGGCCGGGGGTCGAGGCTGAGCCCCCCCAGCGGCTGGAGGAGAGGGAGGGAGGGAAGGAGGCCGGCTGCATCCCGGCGGGGACCTCGGGGAGCGTTTGCTACAAATGTATATTGGAGCTTTTTATTAAAGTTGCCAAAAATTTGTGTTAGCTAATGGATTCTTAATTCTGTCTAAAATGAGAGAAGGAAAATTATGCTATTCATCTTGTATTGGTTTGAAATCACATCTGACAACTAATCGATCATACTGTGGGACATTAACTCCTTTGGATTGGGGCCCAAGCCGGCTCTCGCAGGCTCCCTCGCTCGCGCGCTGGATTAATTTAACTACTTTACTGCTGGTATTTTGGCATTACTGCTGGTATTTTGGCACGTGGCTCCGAGGGCTGGTTCCTCTCCGGTTGGTGCTGCTGAATTATTTGCCTTTCTCCGGGTACAGCTGGCACGTCTCGCTGCATTATCCCCCGCCCCGCCGGCTCCGCCACCGCCCCTCCGCGTGCCGCCGGCGCCCTTCACCCGACCTTCACCCCCCAGGTCCCCCCCGCGTCCCCCCATGTCCCTCTGCGGGGTTATTTTTTAGGGGTGAGCAGCGGGGGATGCCCACGGGGACAAAGGGAAGGTTTTGGGGACCACACGATGGGGGTGGCCTCGCTCCTTGGCCCCGCAGGTGAGCCGTGCCTCAGTTTCCCCATGGCTCCGTGGGTCCCCAGGGTAGGTGGGGGGCGGTGGGGGGGGGGGTCCCTTGGGTCCCCCCACCCAGGGAACACGGAGCTGATGTGGAGCAAAGCCCGGCCAAGATGCCCCCTGCCACCGCGCGTCCCCATCCGGCCACCAGCAGCACCCAGCGGGACCCGGAGCACCCTGGGGAGCACTCGGCTTATATAGGGGGGGGTGGGCGGGGCAGAGGGAGGGGCCGGCTCTGATTGGTCAGCAGCACAAGTCCTGACAGCGGATTGGGTGGAGGCACGAGTCCCGCATGGGGATTGGCCAAGAGCTGTCCCCATCCCTGGGGCCAGGAGGGTCCCCGGGGGCACCCAAGGGTGGGGGCGTGCTGCTGGGGACACCCCCGGTGTGCCCATCCCATGGGTGCTGCGGCTCCCGGGGGTCCCGGTGCCCAGGGAGGGGCTGCAGCGGGGCCTGGCCCCCCCAGGGATGGGGGCACGGGGACAGCCCCTGCGCCATGGGGGCTTCTGGTGGCTCCTGCGCATGGGGAGCCGTCCGGCACCGCGTGTCCGTCTGTCCGGCAGGCACCTGTGCCCCCACAGGCACCCACCCGTCCCCTGTCCGTCTGTCTGTCTGTCTGCCCTCCTGTGTGTCCAGCCATCCAGCCATCCACGTGTCTGTCTGTCCATCCAGCCATCCACGCATCCATCCACCCGCCCATCCACCCGCCCATCCACATGTCTGTCTGTCTGTCCACCCATCCACGTGTCTGTCTATCCACCCACCCATCTATCCACATGTCTGTCTGTCCATCTATCCACGTGTCTGTCTGTCTGTCTACTCATCCAAGTGTCTGTCTGTCCATCCGTCCATCCATCCGTGTGTCTGTCTGTCCATCCACCCACCCGGCCATGCATCCATCCGTCCGTCCATCACGTGTCTGTCCCTCTGTCCACCCTCCCACCCACACTCTCATCCATCCGTCTGCACATCCGTCTGCTAATTCATACCTCCGTCCGTCTGTCCATCCATCTACCCCCCCGTCCGTCTGTCCGTCTGTCTGTCCCTCCCCCTGTGCGCCGTGCCACCCCCCCTGCCTGGGGCACGCTGACCGCGGTGTGCGCGGGGTGACCCGGTGCGTGGCCTCGTGCCCTGCCTTGCACGCTCGTGTGCTGGGTGGACGGGGGTGTGCATGCGCCTGTGCACGTGTGCGTGCGCGTGTGAACACGTGTGAACATGTGCGAACACGTGTGTGCACGCGTGTGTGAGCACAGCACGTGCACGTGTGAGCGCACGCTCGCAGGCTCTGCCCTCACCCGGTGCCGCGCACCCCCTGCTGTGGGTGGCACCAGGCGGGGCGGGGCCAAATGGGAGGAGCCTAACAGGGCGTGGCCAATAAGAGGAGGAGCCTAACAGGGCGTGGCCCACATCAAGGCGGAGCCAAACTGGGTGTGACCAAGTGGGCGGAGCCTCCAGCTCAAGCCACGCCCCCTGGCATCGCAGCATCCGACAGGGCCCCGAGCACGCGGCGGGACCCGGCCCCGCGCGGCTCCCGGGGGGCTGCGGTGCCGCCCGCGCCCCCCGCCCGCAACGGGGCCGGGCAGGGCCGGGACCCCCCCCCTCGGTAGGGGCACGGGGCCGGGGCCAGGGCCGAGCCGTCCCCGTGGCGCGGGTGTCGCGGGCTGCGCGTGTGCAGGCGCCTTTTTTTTTTTTTGGATAGCAGTAGAATGCAGTATGCAAATGAGATGGTTATTACCGCAATGTTCGTCAAGCTGAGCTGAGAAGACATTAATAGCCTGATGAATATGCATGTGAATTTGTTAATTAAGTTAATTATTCTGCTGAAAATGCATTCGTCTTCCAAGGACATTTTCCCAATGATTTTTACATGCTTCAGTCATTAGTCATGCTATATTTTATCAGGGAAATGAGTTTGCTTAAGTTGTAAAAAAAAAAAAAAAAAAAAAAAAAAGGGAAAAAAAAAAAAAAAAGAAGAGAGAAAAGAAAGAGAGAGCGAAAGGAAGCCGGGAAGGCAGGAAGGGGAGCAGGAGATGAGAAACAAAGCGCGGGCGGCGGGCGCGGGCCCCAGCCGAGGGGAGCACCGGGGGCGCGGGGCTGCAGGTGGGTGCGGGCGCCCCCGCGCTCCCGGCACTGTCCCCCCCCCTTCTGGTCCCCCCCCAGGTCCCTCTGATGACAAACTTTTTTTTTTTCCGGTGCCAAATTTCCAACACATTAATTAATTGTTGTAGCCAATTAACTGTAGTTGTGCAAATGAGTTTAGCACTAATTACCATGCAGTGCCTGTAATCACATAAAAAACTTGCTGAGAGATGGAGGGAGCGGGAGGGAGGTGGGGGGGGGACCGGGCAGCAGGGGCTGGAGGGGGCAGAGGGGACAAGGCCAGGTCCCCCCCCCCCCACAGGACACGGGGCCGTCTGTCCCCAGCCGTGCCCGACACCCACCTGCTCTGTGCTGTGAGGGGGGGGCGGCAGAAGTGGGAGCCCCCAGTGCCAGGCCCTGGCAGGACGTGGCCGTGGTCCCGCAGCCCGGGGCAGCAGCGGGGTGAGGCCACCCTCACCGTGTCACCACGGTGTCCCCAGGGCTGGCGGGGGCTCGGTGGGAGGGGGTGCAGGGGTCCGGTGGTGCTCACCTGCTCCTGATCCCTGTCCTCAGAGGTGTGGGGGCACCCCCGTGGCTGCTGCCCTGCCACGAGCTGTGCTGAGCTGTGCCGTGCCATGCTGAGCCGTGCCGAGCCATGCCACACCAAGCTGTGCCATGCCAAGCTGCGCCGTGCCACGCCGAGCTGTGCCAAGCTGTGCTGTGCCGTGCCGAGCCGTGCCGTGCCATGCCAAGCTGTGTTGTGCCACTCCAAGCCGTGCCGTGCCATGCTGTGCCGTGCTGAGCCGTGCCATGCTGTGCTGTTCCGTGCCGTGCCACGCTGTGCCATGCGAAGCAACAGCAGAACAAAGGAGGGGGACGCGTGGCACCAAACGGATGCCTGGGCCCAGCCCTGCTCCTTGTCCCCAATAACCCCCCCCCCGGGCAGAGCCCCCCCAGCCACCAGCGCCTGGCACCCCGCGGCCGTGCCCCCTCTCCCCCCCCATCACCTCACTGCCCCCCTGGGCGCTGGTTTCGGCAGTGCCGGGGTCACCAGGCCCGTGCTGAGTCCCCACCGCCGGTGGTGAGGGGCAGCCGGGGATGAGCCCCCCCCCCCGAGCTGGGCTGCAGGCAGCGGGCGGGCAGCAGCCAGGCTGGCACCCGGCCCGGCAGGGGATTATCTGTGCCATGGATACGGGCTCCATGGGGACCGCCTGCCCGCACGGCTGGGGCTCCGGGTGGCACGGCATGGCACGGCACGGCGTGGCACGGCACCGCGTGGCTTTGCGTGGCTTGGCATGATGCTGCATGGCACTGCATGGCTTGGCACGGCTCGGCACGGCACCGCATGGCTCTGTGTGGCTCTGTATGGCTCGGCACAGCCCCGCACGGCACGGCACAGCCCCATCTGGCTCAGCTCCGGCAGCCCCACGCACCGCGTCCCACCACGAGCGGTGTCCCCCAGCGTCCCCAGCACGGCGCCAGCCTCTCCCCACCCACGTCCCCGTCCCCGTCCCCGTGTCCCGTGCCACCGTCCCCACCCGGAAGGCAGAGAGTTAACGCGAGGGGCCCGGCGTGCTATAAATTTTGCATCCGAGTGTGGGGAGCCGGGGCGCGGGGGGAGGCTGGGAAGGAGCCAGTGGGCTGTCTCTAGGTAACAATAAACACTGCGAGCACGGAGCAGCTGTTACACTTACTCTCTCTGCATCACAATGCCGAAATAACGCTAATAAACCCACATGCGCGCGCATCCGCACGCCCCGGGCCGGGGGGGGGAACGGGAGCTGGGATGTGTGGATGGACGGACGGACAGATGGATGGATGGATGGACGGATGGATGGACGGGCACCGGGCACGGGGCTGAGACCCTCGGTGCGGGCAGGGAGCCCCGAAGCCTCCCCGTGAGGCCTAAGAGATGCTGAGGCCACAGAAGCGTGGCCGTGGGGAGGTGCCCGGTGCCCACGCGGGGGCCTCCTGTGCCCACCCGGTGCTGGTGGTGGCCGTGGGGACATCACGGGTGGGAAGTGGCGGCCACCGCGTGTCCCGTCTCTGGGCGCTCGCCCCGGGATCCTGCAACAAAGGCTCTGGCACCGCGTGGCCGGGGACTGGGTGGCACCACGGTGCTCCACGGGATGCCAGCACCAGCCCCACGCCAGGACCATTCCCTTTGCCCCCCCACAGCGTGGACCCCACCCAGGGGGGGGGGTGTGGCTGTGTCAGGACCCCCCCAGCACCATCCTGCCCCCTGCGTGCTGCCGGTGCCTTCGAGGGGCCGGGGCACGGTGCCCACCGCGCGGCACACCTCTGGGGCATGGGGTGTCCGGGGCGGGGGGGGGGACGGGGCTGTGTACCCCCCCAGCTATGTGCAGGAGGGTGAGGGGCCGGGGGGGGCCGTGGCGGTGGCAGCGCTGCAGTTTGCATTCCAGTGCAGGAGGCAGCTGTGCCGCAACCCCGGCGCGGCCCCCCCAGCGGCACTAAATATTAATGCCTGCCCTACATTGCGCGGCGGCACCTGCCGCGGGCGAGCCGGGAGCCCCCCCGGGCCCCCCCGGCCCTCGCTGGCCAGGCAGCTGCCCCGGTCCCCCCAGGGGCTGTGCCAGAAGGTGTGGGGAGGGGGGGGGGGGGCTGCGGCTGGGCCAGCTGTGCCCCCCTGCCCAGGCAGGGAGGAACAAAGCGAGGGCATGGGCATGGGGCAGGTGGGGGCAGCGGGGCACGGAGAGCACGGGGGGGGTCACACAGAGCCCCCCCCCCAGCTCCCAAAAGAAGCAGCAGTGACCCCGCAGCCCCCAGCCCGGCCTGGGGGGCGCAGCGAGGGCAGGGGGGCAGCGGGGTGGTCATGCACTTTGCCAGCTCCAGCTGCTGGCGCTCACCGCTCGCCCCCCCCCAAAAAGCCGCAGCTGAGGCCGTGCCGCTCATCACACGTGTGCCAGGCTGGGGGCCGTGCCCCCTCCTTTCCACCCCCCCCCCCCCGGCCCTGGGCACCAGCCAAAAGTCCAGAGCCGAAAAGTGGCGGGTGATTGATGGCAGCGTTTGCCGGGTAAGCGCACCCCGCGGTCCAATCCTCCTACCTTCCCCAATTCCTCCCCTGTCCCTATTCAGAGATCATGTTGTCTCATGTTGGTCCCAGAGGCACCATTAATTAAAAATACATCCAATTAAATGGCAGGTGAAAGCGTGCAGGCGCGGGCCCTCCCCCCCCCCCCCCCCCCCCCCGGCCGCCTGCCTCGGCTCAGCTGTGCGGCTTCGCGGGGAGGGGGGGCACCAAGAGGGGGCCAGGGTGCTGTGCCAGGCGCCTGCGCGGGGCTCGGCCAGCCCCGTCCCCGGTGTCCCCAAAGCCACCGGCTGCGCTTCGGGCCCCGACCCCGTGCAGGCACCTGGGGATGATGTGCGGGGTGGCAGGGACAGGAACGGCCCCAAAAGAGAGGTCCTGGATCGGCAGGGGGACGTGGCGGTGGTGGCACAGCCACGTGGGCCTGGGGTGGCCGTGGGGACACAGGGACAGGGGGACACAGGGACACGGGGACGTGTTGAAGGAACATCTTGGGGCTGCTGCCACTGCCAAGGTCGTGTCCTGCATGGGGGATGCGGGGACACGGGGGTGAGAGGATGTGGGGTGCAGGGATAGGGGATATGGGGATGGAGGCAGGCAGGGATGCAGGAGATGGGGATGAGGGGACGTAGGATATGGGGACGTAGGATAAGGGGATATGGAGATATGGAGAGGCAGGATATAGGAATATGGGCATGTGGGGATGCAGGATATGGGGATGGGGGGATACAGGGATGCAGGGATGCAGGATATGGGGATGTAGGAATATAGGGTTGGGGGGATACAGGCATGCAGGGATGCAGGATACGGGGATGCAGGTGTGTGGGCATATAGGATATGGGAATATGTGGATATTAGGATGTAGGAAATGGGGATGCGTGATATGGGGACGCAGGATATGGGGCTGCAGGGCTTTGGGGCCGGGCAGCGGTGCGGGCCAGGGCCCGGGGTGGGCAGGGGGGGAGGTGGGGGGGGGCCGGCCCGTGCCGGGGAAGCCCCCGGCTGCGCGCTCGGCTCCCGCTAATTGCAGATTTTAATCTCGGGCGCTTTCCGCTCGGGGTGCCGGCAGCAGGCACCAGCTGGGCGCGCCGCCGCTTTAATCAAGCTGCGGGCGGGGGGGCGCGGAGCCGGGCGGCCCTGGGGGGTGGGGGGGGGCGGGGGCTGGGTCCCCCCCCCGACCACCTCCCCCTCGGGCTCAGCCCCCCTCCGGTTCAGCCGCCCTGCGCCCGGCACCGGCGGAGGGGAGGTTTTTTTTGGGGGGGCGGGGACCCAGGGCTCCCGTCCCGGGAGAGGGGGGGTCCCTGCCCTCCCCAAAGTCCCTGGGGGGGGGTCCCCAACCCCGCGGCAGCGCGAGGAGGGAACAGATTTGGGGAGGAAGCGGCGGAGGCGCTGGAGAAGCCGCTTCGGTGCCCGAGCAGCTGCCAGCAAAAAGCGGCGGCCGGGGGGGGTCCGGAGGGGAGGGGGGGGGCGCGGGCAGGAGGCGGTGGCCGTGGGGACAGCGACACCTGGTGACGGCCGCGCGCGGCCCCGCGGGAGCGCGCGTGCACGGGAGGGAGCGCACGGACACGCCCGGAGCGCGGGGGGGGGGGGGGGGCGGGTGCGCGCGGGCGCGTCTGAGCGGGAGCGCGTGTGCAAGGGGCACGCACACGCCCGTGGGTGCACGCGCACGCGGGGGGTGTGCACGGACACGCAGGGGTGTGCGCGCGTGGAGGGCGTGCACACGCAGGGGGCGTGCACACACACAGAGATGCAGGCAGGGCGCAAACGTGCACGTGGGTGCACACGCGTGCAGGGTGCACGCGCACACGCACACTTATTCGGGGTGCTCGTGCACACAGATGCACACGCAGGGTGCACACACACGCACACACACGTGCACACACGCACACACTTGTTCAGGGTGCACAAACACGCAGGGTGCACACACACACACGCACACTTACTCCTGGTGCACACACACACGCACGGATCCACACCCCTGCAGGGTCCCCAGCCACGCACCCACCCACCCCCCTGCACACACACACGCTTGTGCATCCACGCACACGCATGCACTGATGTTCTACACCCCCCCCCGGGACACATCCTGGGGGTGTCAGAGCCCCCTTTACTCCCCGTGTCACCCCCTGTGCCACACTCACCATCGGCACAGCTCCGTGGCACAGCACCCACGCATGGGCTCAGCCAAGAAACGTCAAAAAGGCCACCTGAAAAAAAAAAAAAGAAAAGAAAGAAGAAAAAAAAAAAAAAAAAGAGCCAAGACTCAGCAAAGAGCACGCGGAGGGACCGGGAGGCCACCGGGCGCCACCGAAAGCCCGGAGAGAGGTGGGGAAACTGAGGCACGGGGAAGGCGGCCCCGGCGTTGGTGTAAAACCGGGAGATTTACAGCGCCGCACGGCCCCGAGCCATTTGGCACGGCAGCTGCTGCGAGGGAAGCTCAATGCAAAAAATAAATTAAATGGAAGCAAACGCTCTGGTCACCTTGGGATGGGGTTGATGCCGCAGGAGCAAGGGCGGGGAGGCAGCCAGCATCCAGCTGGGATTTAAGGATTTAATCCCCCACTCGAAGGCTTCCTCGGCTTGCAATGGGGACGCCCCCGATAAGTTCCCCGTGGGGAGGACGTGGGGGCCGTGCTCGAATAGGACCAAGGCTGCTGCGACCTGCGACCAAAAGGGTTTGGCTCAGGGTGCTGAGACCACAGGGGGGGGGTCCTCTCACTGCGCCCTGGGGGGGAGCAGCCCTGGGCAGGGCGCAGGAGGATGAGGATGAGGATGAGGATGGATGGGGCTGCCCGGCTCCCAGCTGCCCCGCTCATAAATCACGAGGAGGGCGGCCAGGTCCGGCTGCTGGCGAGCTCCCTCCTGCTTTTGGAGGCACAGCAAAGCGCGGCGCCTCCGCCGCCCCCCCCCCCTCGCCATCTGCACGCGGGTGTATTTTAAGAGGTGTCGGCGGCGGGGATGCTAAACCAGGCGAGAGGAGAGCGAGAAACCGGGGCTGCAGCGGGAGACAAGAGGCGGGGGCTGCTGAGAAGGAGGCACGGGGGTGGCACGCGGACCCCCACCCTCTGGGGAGCCCCCGGACGAAGCCCGTGGCCCCCAAATTCCTGGGGACCCCCGCCCCGCTCGCTGTAGCCCGACAGGGTCAGGCCTGGGTGGCACCGAGGATGCTGGAGCCAGCCCGGAGGAGCAGCAGCTCCCTGCCACCAGCTCTGCTCCTCCATCCTCACACCAATCCCCAGCTCAGCCCCCCCGTCTGCACCCCTTAAGGTCCCCAAAAAGGCCTGGGGCCACAATGCCCCATGTTGGTGCCATCGCTGGGGGGGCAAACCACGGCCCCGAGCCCCCGCTGAGCACCCCAGGAGCCAGGCTGCGGCCGGGGTTGGTGCGGAGAAGCCCGGGGAGTACCCGCTGCCACCCCAAGAAGGGTGACACATCTGTCCCCAAGGGGGCTCGGAGCACCCAAGGGATGGGGCTGCCTCTGTCCCTGGGGGCTTGGGACCCCCCAGGGCTGCGTCTCTGCTCCTGGCCCCCCCGGGTTCAGCTCAGCTCCAGGCTCCGACCCAGCAGCAGCCCCAGCGTCGCCCCCCGACCCCATCCACTGCTGGGGGGGGCTCACGGACACCTTCAGGGGGGCACGGCGGGGGGCTGAGCACCGCGACCACCCGGCCCCGGCCCCGTTCACTTACCAGCACCAGCACCAGGGAGCAGGATCGGGCGCTGGGGTAGGAAAAGGCTTCGGGGGAACCGCGGCGCCCGCGCCACCCGGCAAGGCTACGGCGAGAAAGGGGAATAATTCAAGGCAAGGGAGCACGAGGCGGTACAGTAACAGGAAATATTTAATTTTCCAATCTCCACTTTCCATTTTTATAAACTGAAAAGAAATTTTTTTTTTTTTTTTAATATATTACAAAATATCTGTACAGAGACAAAGGTACAACCAAAAAAAAGGCGCGCTCAGGGCTCGAAACGGAACTCGGGAGAGGTACAGAGAGAGCCCGGCCAGCCGCTTCCCCGCCGGGCACCGACCCCAACGCCATCAAATTCGGGAGGAGAGGCGGGGTGGGCTCCTCCAACAGCTTGTCTGCAAGCTGCATCGCTTCCTAAATCCTGTCAACGCATGTTTTCCCCCCCCTCGGTAAATCCTTTTGTCTTCTTTGTACAGAGCCACTTCAAAAAAAAAAAGAGAAAAAAAGAAAAAGGGGATGCTGAGGCTGCAGGAGGGCGAGCACCCCCCCCAGCACTCATGCAACATGGGGTGAAATTTGGGACCAAATCCTTGGCCCTGGCACCTGCAGCCTTCACTCTGTCATTGCAGGGACCGGGAGCTTGGTGGTGGGACCAGTTTGGAAGAGCCACTGGTGGAGGAGCCCCCAGCTCTGCCCACGCCTCTGCCAGGGAGCGGCGAGAGCCACGGACCCGAACAAGGGACAGAAGTCCGGGATTTCTGTCCCCTGCTCGGGGCGCAGAGGGCCAGGAGCCCACCTGGGGTCCCTGCTGCAAACCTGAGCGGCCCCAGAGCTGGGGCTGGTGCCTCGTGGTGCCCCCCAGCCCCGGCATCGCCCCACGGGGAACAACCCCAAGCTCGACCCCAAAAGCTCACGGGGCTGTGCCAGGTCCTGGGGAGGCCGCTCCTGCCCTGCTGGGTTAAGGAAGGCTCCGTCCTCGTCGGGCTTTTCTGGGGAGAAGCCAAATTTGGAAAGATAATAAATAGGCATCCGCTTCCTAAGAGGATTCAGCCCTGGAACACGACTTTTCCTTCCAAATTGGATGGGCTCGGGAGGAAAAGGCAGAACAACAACAACAAAAGCTCCACCACGCACCAGCGCTGGCAGCTGCACGGTGGAGAGAAAAAAAAAATAAATTAAAAAAAAAAAAAACAACTCTGGAGAGGTGACTGCTTTATTTAGCGCGCTCTGCGTCTTACACAACTTCTCTTCAACCCCCTCCCCCCCCAGCACGTCAGGCATAAACTGGCAATTAAAAAAAAAATCAAGAAGCTGCCCCAAACCCCAGACCCACGCCGGGGATGCGCAGCAGGAGCCGCTCGCCCTTCCCGGCCGGGCGCATCGGGGGGGGGGGGGAAAAAAAGAAATAAAGCCAAAGGCTGCCGCAATGCCTGTGAACTCAACAACTCTGTTTTCCATAGGAAAGGCCTACTTGGAAAAAAAAAAAACCTTATAAATATGTACCTCTGGTTTATTTGTCTCTCTTGTCAAAGTCTCATGGAAATGGGCACTGCAGCGCCCTGCGGGAGGAGGGGACTCCCGGGGACACTTCCCCAACAAAAAGGTTTCTGCGGCCCCGAGCTGCTGCCCGCCCCACAGGCAGCCTCCTGGAGCCTCCCCACCACATTCGGCGTTGGTTTTGTTTTCAAACTTTAATTCTCTCAGCGGTTTGGAAGTCCTGACTGACAAAGAATGCGTATTTTCTGTGTGAGGTGTTCGCTTCGGCTCTCGAGCATCTAAAAAAAAAAGAAAAAACCAAAAAAAAAACGCTTCCCACTGCAACTTTAGGGCAGGAGAGGTACAAAACTCAAAGAGACCCCTCCCGAAAGCCAATTTTCTAAGGCTACTGTCAGAAGAGAAGTGCCCCAGAGCCACCAGGGTCGGAACCTCAACGTGGAATCGAGCGAGGAAGGGGCTGGGTGGGAAGGAAGCGGGGTGGGGAGGTCTGAGTACAAGCCAGTGCCCCGTCCGGGCTGTCCACAGCCAAGACAACTGAGCCCAGTGTCCCTGCAGTGATATATTTCCATTTATTTATTCTTTTTTTTTTTGTTTTAAGGGGATTGAAAACATCGCTTTGGGAAGCAGGCTCTCCCTCTGCCCCTACCTGCCCCCCTGGCTTCTCCCTCCGAGAAGCGCCGCAGCCCAGCTTGCGAAATTCCTTTATTTCATTCCTCCGCCGCGGCTGGTTTGTCCCATTCCTCCTCTTTTTTCACTAGCTCCCCCCCACCTCCTCTGCTGGCTCAGGGCAGAAACCTCACCGTGGTGGTATTTTTTTTTGTTGTTTTTTTGTCACTACCCAAGCACGAGAGCTTTTCCCAGCGCGCCCCCCCGAGCCGGGAGCAGGGGACGTCGCAGCAAGGAACGCAACGGGGAGCGCAGCCCAGCCCTGGCTCTGACCCAAATCTCACTCACGGCCACGAGGCGAGGCAGGGAGAGGCGAGGGCGAGAGGACGGGGATCAGTAGGGAACCCCTCGGCCCCGTCCCCCGCGCGGAGGCACTCGGCCGGGCCCTCGGTAAGCCTTGCCGTAGGGCACAGCCTGGCTGGGGGCACCCCATGCGTGGCCAGTTCCTGCCCCGCTGGCGGCGGCCGTCCCCGCGCCCAGCTCGCCGTAATTTTGGATTTTGGCCTCCGGGTGCAGCAGCGTGGTGGTGGTGGTGGTGGCGGCGGCGTTGTTGCTCCCCTCGGTTTTGGCGAAGGGTTGCCCGACCGAGTGTATGGCTACGGGGACTCGTGCGAAGCGGAGGTCCTGGTCCCCTGGGAACTGGACAGAGCCCATGCCCTGGTAACTGCTCGTCTCCCCGAGGTGGCTCACGGAGCCCAAAAAGGTCCTGCTTTTCCCCAGAGGCTGGGCAGAAGGTTCCAGCAGCGTCTGGCCCGAGTTCAGCTCCTCGGCCCCGAATCCCCCCTCGGAGCCCTCGGCGCTGTAAGTCCTGGAGGAGTGGGACCTGCCGTAGTCCGCCGACCTGGAGGCCTGGTGCTCGTGCGCCGCGTGGCTCTGCGACTCTGCCTCTTGCTGGGAAAAAAGCTGCAGCAGAGCAGCCGTCACGGCTGGGTTCAGCTCCGGCGCTGCGTTGGAGAGGTCTCCTTCGGAGAGAGGCGGCAGCGGCGGCGGCGGCGGTCCGGGGGGCTCGGGGGGTCTCTTCTCTGGTGGGAGAATGCGAGGAGGACATGCTGTGGAAGGGTTACTCCTTTTAAACACCGTCTTAAAAAAGCACGCGAGCAGATATAAATACATTTCTACCAAAAGAACCGAAAAAAATAATAAAAAAAAAGAAAGCAAAGAGCCCTACAGCACGCCAGCCTGCTCTCCAGGATGCGCTGGAAGGGAGGCGGAGGATTTTAGGGGCTGGATCTCGCTGCAAGCCCAGCACACACCTCCCTTAAGGGCTCCCCAACGCTCCCACCTAGTCAGCAGCAGCTGCCCTAACACCTGGGCACCCGCAGAGGGAATTCCTGCTCCCCGATCAAAGGCTAAGGCAGGGAGGGAGACAGATGTGAGCCCCGGATAGCTCGTGCACCTCGGAAACGGGCCTCCTGCCCACAGGGACACCGGTGGCACACGCGTGCCACCGAGCTGGTGAAGGGTTTAGAACAAAACCCAGCCCCAAAAAACAGCCCCAAAGCCAGCCCCGACCCCATCCCATGTCCTAGCCCCAGCACCAGCTCCTGCTTGTACCCACACTGATGGGAAGGGGACAGCTGCCCCCAAGCTGTGTCCCCAGCCGTGTCCCCTCTCTGCCTCCAGGGCTCCTTACACCAGGGGCTTCCTGGCTTCTCCTGCTCCCCGACCCTTTTAAGAACTTCTCCAGCCTACAGCCCCAAACAATCTCAGCCCCCAACCATTTGCATAGCACCGACTGCCCTGCCACACGTGCAAGCCCGTCCCCTTTTCCTTTTCCCCTTTCCCCCCCTCCCGGCTCAGACCCGAAGCAACAAGCACTCCTATAGCCAAAGGATTCCTCCTGCTAAGAACAAAAGCACCCTCCTAGCACGCCCCCGCCGGCCCTGCTCCTGCTGCTTCGCCTCCCTGAGCCTGCAGGAGAACAAAGCAGCCGGGTGAGGCGATGTGAGGAGCCCAGAGCAGAGCTCGGGCCCTGTCCTGCCAAGGCAGCCGCCCGCAGGACGCTCCAGTCCTGAGCCCTGCACTGCCTGCGCCTCACTCAGCACCAGGATCGGCTAGGTGGTGATTAAAAGCTATTACTGGCGATGACACAAGAGGCCACGAACGCCTTACTCGAATCAGATCCTCAAATCATGTGCAAAAGTGGTTATTAAAAAGGTCAAACTTTATTGTGAAAACCAGTAGTCTTCCAGGACCACCCCTCCACCCGTATCCGTCAGTCCACTTTAAAACTAGATTGTATTGAAATCCAGAAAAACAATCTTCAGGTAATTTTAAAGCCAAGCTGATTTGGGGACAGCATAGCATTTAAAATAATTATAAACAGAGAACAACGTTATTTAATTGAATCTGCTCTACAATAACCTAATTATCTTCCAGTACTAGGGCAAAAAAAGAAAAAAAATTAAAAAAAAAAAAGCACGATCACAACTGGCTTGTGGTGGGCGGGTGTGTTGAAGGCACGAGAACACAGCACGTTCAGCTACATTGCAGAGGAGTTGTGTATCGGGCCAAAAGAGGCTCCCTGGAGAGTCTGAGACATACTCAGGAGGCGCTTCTAGAATTTGGTGAGGTCGTCACAGGATGTTGCTAATAATTCAAAAAAATCAACAGAAAAAAAAAAAAAAAAAAAGACATGGAGATATTTACACTCACCTCTGAGAAGGAAATCCAAGAGATCACTGATACAGTAGGTCTTTAAACATGCCTCTTACTCGCTCTACAAGGACCAGCCGTGCGGCTCAACCTCAGAAGCTGCTGAATTTCAGTGCTCGTCCGAGTCAGACCGGGACGTACGGACCAGGCAGGCTGAAGCTGGATGCACAGCGTGTGCAGAATGGCTACCAGCCTCCCGTTTCAGCACTCTCCAATATTTCAGTTCTCATGCTATATTTACAATCCTCTCTGCGCTTTTTTTCTTTTTTTTATTTTTTTTTGGGGGGTTTTGTTTCTCGAGTGGGCAGGAAAACAGGACGGGAACGGTGCAAAAATAGCTGGGCTAAGTAAGACAGGGAAATCTGCATGGCTGCAGATCCAACGCCCTGTGCAAAAAAAACCTACCTGAGTGTGTAAACCCAGTGTGGAATAACAGCAACTAATGACAGGGTGCAGCTGCTAGGAGTATCAGAGGAAGAACTGACCTGCCACAAGCTTCCCCTTTCATTTTTTTTTTTTTTTTTTTTAGGGAAAAAGCAAAGCCTTTCATCTTCACTGACCCACTCACAGTGGGGTATTATAGGGTTTCGTGTTTTGGAGACCTGAAGCAGACCAGTAGGTGTGTTTTGGCTCTTTGCAGTTGTTGAAAACCTCCTTAACAGCCCAGTGCTTACCGCAGGGAGTGGGTCAGTGTCTGCCTTTGGAAATCTGGTGCTTGCCCACCACATCCTAGCCCCCAGCTCCTCCCATCCTCACCCCCTGCCCCGCTTCACGAGCCTCCCTCTGACACAATCCTCCAAACATCTCGGTTCCTCCCGGGCAGTTAAACTACAGAGCCTTCCATACGAGTGCCTAATTGTTCAAACAAGTGAACGGCATCCCAAGATGCACAGGCTAGGGTCGTGAGTATTTACCTGTGCTTTCCTCCGGATGCACTGTCGGGGTTTTCCTCGGCCCCCGCTGCTCGCTGCTTTTCTCCCCTTTGCTCTCCTCCAGGGTTATGACAGGCTCCTGGCTCTTCATCAGCTGGCTGAGCAGAACGGCCAGCACGTTCTGCATTTCTCCCTGAGCACCGGCTGCTTCTGGAGTCACCTGCTCCTCCAGTGGCTGGGCCTCCGTGGGTGGCTCTTCTATGGCTTCCTCTGCTGCCGCCGCCGCCGCCGCCTGAGACTCCTGCTGCTGCGTGGTGGCTTCCGTCAGAGCGTTGATGGACTGGTTGAGAGCCTCCAGCTGCTGCTGCATCTCTGGGTTCGAGTGTACGTTTAACAGCTGGGCCATCTGGGGGACGCTCAGATCAGTCTGGCTCTGCAGCAAGTTCAGTAGAACAGCGAGCTCGCTCTGATTCAGCTGCTGGGTGATGTCTCCGAGGCCTGCAGGAAACACGAGAAGCATCACAGAAAGGTCAGGTCTCACCGCTCAGTAATCGTGGCACTGCACCAGCCGACACCTTCTCCACGGGCCCGGGGAAGGCGTGGAATCCTCCTCCTGGAGCTGGTGAGATTGTTTGCTCAGGTTTCCCCATCAGCGAGCCCCCTGCAGCCTGCGATGGGCTCCGAACAGCGCTGCAGCAGCACCCCGTGGCACTGCTCACACACTGCACTCACCCACGGCTGCAGCTCTGCTCTGTTAGGAAGAGGGAGGCTTTGTCAGCGCCCAAACCTCACAGAACCACGCGTGGCTGCTCGTTAACATCAGCTCAGCCAAACCTCCCCCCCGCCTTGGGGCTGTAAACAAACCGAGGTCATCCCAAAATCACAGCACCTACACCCCTGGTTGTGGCAGCAAGCCACGATGTGGGATGCCAAGATGTGGGATTGAGACCTGAGCCCGTTTCAGGGGTGATCAGGGCAGCAAATGAGGGCAGTCGGCTCCTCCCGAGGTCCTTGCAACACTCCGTGGCCCAGGAGCACTGCCTCCTGCACTCGAAAGCAGGTTTCCTGGGCCAGGGCTAAGCTGCTGTTTGGGCTGGAAGAAGGGCGTGTTCCGCTGATGCAGCCAAATAAATGAGGTCAAGCTGAAAGCGATTCCTCATGAAAAGCTGGCCTGGGATCAGAGGGCTCCGTCCTGAGCTGTGAGTTTGTCTGAAATGCCTCCTTTAAATGGCATCACCTCCCTCTGCACCACGCAGGACCAGAGAGCCCTCTGAGTGACACGGGTGTCCCTTTCACACCGACCCTGCGAGCCAAGCTCCTTGGCAAGCACGGTGCGCTGGGTTGGTTTTAGAAGCTTAAAATTAATCTTCCCTTACAAATTCAGCTTCCCTTCCTGGTGCACAACCCATGCCCTGCCACTCGCTCCTCTCTCTGTTAATCCAAGCAGCACCTTTGGTCCATCTGCCATGTTTCAGCAAACACATGGGTTGTGTTCCCTCGAGCAAGAGCTGTCTTCCTCGCTACTTGTCTGTTCAACATTTGACACAAAGGAATCTTCAGCCCGCATATGGGTTTTCCTCAGGCTTCTAGAGAACAATCGGAACGGTCTGGGCAGCTCTGTGCATCTCCACATTCCTGGAATCAACATCCCTCCCCTCCAACTATTTTTGGGACACCAGAAGGTTGAAGGCGTTTTGGTCACAGTGCACAAGTCCCAGTCCTGGGAGTCTTTAAGACCAGAGGATCTTTTCTCTAAGGAATCACGCTCAATAATAGACATTTTTGCCCACCAACCCCTAGTCTGTTATCTCCCATGCCTAAGCTTTATATAATTTGATCAGCAGGATCAGACTCCAGCTCATTTGCACACTCGTTAGATGGCTGCTCCTGCCAGCCTGGTATCTGTTACTCTGCTGGCCAGAGTGACTCCAGGATTCCTCACATTATTCTTTGTGAAAGCGGGCTTAGGAGCCGACAATGTAACTCTGACTTCTGAAGACCAGCCAGAATGCTCTGTAGCCAACAGCTTTCAGAGCAGACAAAAAAAAAAACAAAACAAAAAACAGGAAGGTTCTGGAATGCCCCTTGTGTAGAAATGGAGGTGAAAGAATGAGATTGGCTTGAAGAGACTCAAGCAGCCCACATCCAGAGGAAACCGCAGACAGAGGGAAGGCAAGGTATCAAGAGGAGCCCTTCACAGGCCAGACGAGGCACTGACCTACTGCATCTCCAACGCCAGGCTCTGTTTTGAGCTGGGCAGGCTGTGAGTGCACAGGACTGCTGTTGTTTTTGACAGTGTCTGTGCTTGTAACAGAGGTAGTTTCTTTCCGAGAAACTTTTGATAACGGTGGCTCCTCCACTGCGATCCCGCTCTGCCGCTGCCGCCGTCGCTTCTTGCTCCACAGCTCGTGGCAGTCCTGCCAGTGGGGAAGGCTGGAAGAGAACAAGACTCAGCAGGTAAGAAAAACGGCACCAAAAAAAATAACAGAAAACATTTGAAGGCCACAGAAAACTATCAGTGCCATCAGAGAAGCAGGGATGTTCCTCTGACTGCAGCCCTACCATTAAACCCAGAAGGGGTGAGCGCTAGAACCAGGAAAGGCAGCTCAATTTCCTGTGAATCAGGTGATCTGCACTGAGGTCTCGCTCCTGAATGGAGTGGGTTTGCTACAGTACACACACACCCATCGTGAGCAAACTTACACCCAGCTCTGTGAGCACAGTGGCTTTAAGAAAGCAACTCGTTTGACTAACTCTGAAGGAAGGGGAACCTCAGACACCACTTGCTGTACTCACATGCAAAGTAGCTAGAGCAGAATTTTATAGTCTGCCTCATTGGGGTGGGAGAAGAGAGCTGCAAACAGCACTGCTGAGCGCTGTTCACTCTCCTAGCCAACTAACAAGTCGTATAAACACGGCCTGGCCTCAATGGCACAGAGGACAGGGGTTTACTACGTGCTGCTCTCACATCTCCCAAGCTTTAGAGCACCTTACGAGCATTACGCTGAGCTTTATAAAACCAGCCCCAGTTTCAGGCAAAAATGAAGAGACCACACGAGCTGTCTGCTCAGCCATCTCCAAATCCAGGGGCAGAGCTGAGAAACGAATCCAGAAATCCTAACCTGATTCTGAGGGAAAAACCAAGGCCAAGCCGGTGACTCCTTCCCAAAGCTCGTTAGCAGAGCCCACCACCGGGGAGGATGCCAGCTGGAACTTACTCTGGGGGTGCCATTTTGCTCAGGTCAACGTCCTTCAGGAAGTCACTCTGCAGGGCCTGTTCTGCTGTGCAGCGCTTGCCAGGGTCTAGCGTCAGCATGTGGTCCAGCAGGTCGAGAGCAGACGAGGGAATGCTGCAGAGAGTTGGAAACACGGCTGAGTTAAGGGGTTGTTGTGAACTGAGGGAGCTGCCAGCTTCCAGAGAGCCACCTCACGCCCAGGAGAAGTCCGTACGGTCAGATTTTTATTACTAAGGGATGCACAGCTCAAGGACATCACGAGAGGAAAGAGATCCACAGTATTTTTAGCCTCATTTTTCCCATTTAGGAAGCGCAGCCCTGCCACAAGTCCCACAAGCTTATCACACGATTATCCTCTCCCCCCAGAGAGCACACCTCTGAAGTCACACAGCCTCAGCACCGGGAGAATGCCACGCTGCCAGGCGTGACTTCCAGATACGGACAGACAAGGCAAGACCCAGCTAAAAGTGTCCCACGTGCGCAGAGGCAGGGAGTCCCTCCGGAAAGCATGTGGCAGATCAGCTGTTTAGTGGACAGTGAGCCCCTTCCAGCCTTCCACAGGTGGGAGAAGCCCTCCTGGCTGCCTGAGGATGCAGGATAAGCACGGGAAGCACTGCTCTACCCTGCCAGGTACACTACAGCCGACGGATGGATCTGTCTCACAAGGTAACATGTGGCTGTAACCCCCACGCTTATCCTTTCCTGAGTGGAAACTCACAAGGAGAACTCCTCACGCAGGCGCCTTCGGTATTGCTTCTTGGGTTTCATAGTGTTGAAGTAGGGCAACTTGATGACATCTGGCCACACTGCTGGACAGGGGCTCCCACAGAGGCGGCTGAGAAGCAGAAAAGCAGAGTAAAATCAGCAGGTGAAACGCAGCAAGAAGCAGAAGTGTCACTGAATCAAGTGACGACATTTCCTTTCTAAGCAGCTCGGCACACCAACAGCCCAGGTCTGTGCACACTTTGACAAGGATTAGATAAACAACAGGTTAAAAAGATGGAACCAGGAAGAGAAAAAATGCTTACCCAAGTTTATAAAGCATCCAACAGAATGAATTTTCAGCGAGACGTAATTTAAGGTCATGATTTTTGCACTCAGCTAACTACAGCAAAGTTTACTGAGGGTGCATACGTTAGTAGCCAGACACTCGATAGTAGGAATGGACACCTAGATGCTTAACTATTCACTGTTGTAGTTCCAGTCATTTACTGATCCTTTTTTGCAGGCAGATTAGAGAGAGAGGGCTCTTATAATACAGCGACTATGTGCACGAGCAGTTTCTGCAGTACCTCTTCTCATAGGCATGCATGTGCAATGCTTTACCTGATTAATTCAAGCTGAGCCAGTTCCAGATTGGCTTGAAAAATAGGCTTCTTTGTAAACAGTTCCCCGAGGATACAGCTGGAAAGAGGAAAAGCAAGAGGTCACGACAGCAAACCCTTGGGACGATCGTTTGAACACTGCAGCATTTCTGTTCAGCAGCAGGTTTGCCTAAGGAGAGTTATTTGCATCGGGGCTTGTAGTTGAGGACTGACAAACTAACCTACGTGTACAGTCACCAATTCCACGCAGCTGGGAAATAACACTCACTAGTCTGGTTAACACGTCACGAGCTTCACACTAACTCTTTGCAGGGAGAGTAGGATGTGCCAACAGCTCAGTAAGAAAAACAGGCAGGCCTCTTTTTCCTCCATTTCAGCCCAATTATCCTTCCAACTTCACTGCCACAATTTGGGGGATATCTGCGGGCCCAAATATCCTCAGCTGCCAGGAGCCTGCTGTTTGTCATGGCCAAGCACAGAATACAGCCACAGAACGCACACACAGCACTTGTACAGCTGGAAGGGAAAGGAGAGGGGGCAGCTCTGGCTCAGTCAGTCCTTAACATCTACCCTGAAGCCTTCTGGTAGGAATGACAATCAGTGCCAAATATAGCAGCAGACTGATAGAGGCACCTGTCTGCTGGCGCGGGGCTGACCCCACTCATTTGGCACAGGACTCTGAATAGCAACTGGACTTCACGGCCAAAGTTTCCAGAAGTAATTAGGAGGGCCTGCCTTTTACAATGCCTTTGTTGTTGCGTACTAAGTTCCACTAAAAGGTTACCCACGTATATCACAATGGGATGCACACACTTCAGCAAATCCAGTCCCACTTCTAAATGTTGAATCCTCAAGATTTTGGTTCCGAATCACTTGGAAGAGTTTTTATCTTTGTGGCTAAACTGCCCAAAGACAGCATTAGTTAGGGGACAGCCACCTATTTACTTAAAGCACAGAATTTTGTAAGTATTCCTATCCTATGACAGCACTCTCTGCCGAGCTGGAGCAGATTTTCAGAGATTAGCACAAGTCAGAGGCTACCTTCCATCAGAACCTCTCCATTCACATGATGTGCCCAGCCCAAAGAGGACAGAAGATACAAGCCAGGCACTTACCCACAGCTCCACACATCTATGGCCGGCGTGTAACGCTCCTCACCTAGCAGCAATTCTGGAGGTCGATACCATAACGTAATGACTTTATTTGTGTATGGACGGCTGGAATGGAAACAAACGTAAATTGACATCGAGAACCATAAAACCCTTGCAAAGGGTAATTATTAATTCCAAAGCGTAGAGTTAGCACGTGAGTAGAAGCAGTGGGCCTTCAAGTGCCTAGATTTTCAGAGCACCTGAGTTAAATAGAGCTGCTGAGATATCACAGCTTTTATAATCTTGCCTAAATGTACCAGGCAGCGGGTTGTAGGTACTCAAGACTGAAAAATCCTGACCTGCAAGAGGCAGCAGCACGCTGCCACAACTGAATAGTGACCGACCTCAATAGCTCAGAGCAAAATGTGGTCCAAGGCAGGCAGAGATGTTTCAGTTCCTCATGGGTGTGTCTAATGGGAGGCTATTAATACCAGCCAGGAGGATTTTCTCCTGACAGCTGGAACTGTGTTACTGCACTTACACCATGCTGGAAATCATTTCTCAGGCAATGCCAGGGCTTCCAAGTGAAGGGACTACGCGAGTATCAAGAACAAAGGAACTCATCCCACCTAGGTAAGTCATTTTCCTTCTCCTCTACCCCCAGCCTCACCTCTCCTCCGAGCTGTAGAGTCGGGCGAGTCCAAAATCTGCAAGTTTGATTTGCCCACTGAAAGACAAAAACATTCACAGGTTTGAACTGAGCTGGGCTCACGTGCTGCAAGCAGTAAAAGGGAAGGAAATCTCTCCAGGTAGCAGAAAGGCCTAGCCAAGCAGTATTTGCAGCAATTACTTCTGGCTCTATCAGTCTTAGTTTTTCAGACCCCATTTCATGTTTAAAAGAAACGAAAAGTAGTAATTCAATCCTATTTCTCTCACCATCCCAACAGGTCAATGTCTCAGAAGTTCTTATATGACAACCAGACACGCGGATGCTATGTGCAGTACCATTCTCACAGGTTCAAAGTTTTCTAAGGGTATCCAGACAACAACTTGATAATTAACAGCAAATGAATAACCCTAATGTATTCTGCAACAGACTGTGTTACTGCCAAACACTATCTGGAGAAGAGAGAATTCAGGGAGAGCTGCTGCTTTTGACCTTAACCCTCAATGGTTTCCCTGCATACCAGCACTTCCAATAAACAGTATTTCTGCCAAAACGCCATGGAGACCAAGGGCACAGGGAGATCTATTTAATTTAAGCTAACACAAAAGAAACTTAACTACAAGAAGCTGCAAAACAGCGAGCAGAGGGTCTGATGTGGAGAGACTGCTACTGGCAGCACGTTACATGGAAGGCTCTTAGGGCTGCTCCCCCTTGCAGAAGGAGCTGTGTTCTCAGCCAGCTGCAGCACCCACAAAAGCTAACAGTTGGTGGAAACACACAGGGCTGTATTCTTACAGGGGTTCAACACCTCCTATTCCTAAGCTTCCTCAAAGTGAAGACAACGACCGAGTGCTTTCAGCTGAACCCATGGAGAATGCAGGGAAAGGAACTTGGAAAGAACCGTGCCGACTGCCAGGTTACCTGTTGTTCAGTAAGATGTTGGAGCACTTGATATCTCGATGAAGGAAATTCTTTTTGTGACAGTAATCCAGACCTTCCATTAACTGTTTCATGAAAGACTTGATATGGTCCTCTGAGAAATGTACCAAGCCAGATTCTAGCAGCCCCATTAAGTCATGGTCCATGTACTCAAACACAAGGTAAAAGGCACCTGGCAAAATAAAGAGGAATGATTAAGACCAGAGAGGAGAGACCAAGGAGGAAAAAAGAATGGAAGCACATTCAGTTGTTGAAACACTTTCCTTTGTGTTTTCAAGCTGAACATCTGAAATCCAGATGTCCAAATTCTGAACAAATCAGTTACCTCTGAAATAGCCATGTTTACCCACCCATTTTTTATTTTTAAAGTTACTTTGATGAAAAATATTCTGCTATGCACGCCTTGAACTGGTGCTTCTGTTGTCCCCTTCTCTCATGATGGGGAAGTCCACAAACAAACCAAAGCAGGTGGGATGCTGTTGCACCATTCTTCCACAGTGGCAGAGGACAGAAAGCTTTCCACACTGCTGGTGAGTTACCAGCACTAATCAGTGTTAAGTGACCCCATATAGGCTTTTTTTCCCCAAAAATTGCTTCTCTGACCCTACAGGAAAAAATGCAATGTATCCTTTTAAGCCTGCTTCTACCTCTGCACTGCAACAACGCATGGTAACCAGGACCTATCCTTTGATGTTAAGGCCAAATCTGGACACTGAACTTGCTGGAAACGGGCACTGAGGAGGAATGCAACAACAACAAAATCTACAAACACCGGGATTTTAATTTCACACTAACAAACAAACGAAGTTGCAACACCTCTTCGGCTAATTGCAGCCCCACCCTGCAGCAAACACTACCTTTGTCCTTCTTGAAATCCAGTGCATCTTGTTTGTCCGTGACAATTTCCTTCATGTTAACAACACTGCGATGGATCAGCTGCCGAAGAATTTTGATCTCGCGGATGGCTGTGATGGGGAAGCCTTCCTTTTCATTGTCCAGTCGCACCTTCTTGAGAGCCACCAATTCACCTGCCAGAACACGGCAGCGTTAAAGCCTCCGCACACATCCCTGCTAACAGCTCTGAGCTTCCAGCAGGACGCTGAGCATCGCTACAGGCAGGGCCAGCATCCACCCAGACACAGCAGAGCTGCTTTAGTTACCACCCCACTGTTTTTTGCTAGCAAAGCTCTGTCAAAAGTTATCACACCAACACAAGACAGATGACACCGGGGCTCCTCCTAGTTTGCTTTAGTGGAAAACCAGACAGGTGAACTCAAATTACCCCAGAAAAAGCTCCAGTCCCTTTCACGAGCTACAGTAAAACCCGACAAGGCTTCAGTTGGCATCTATGGCTGCCACGGTTGTGCACACTGGATACACAATTCCAGGAGCAGAGAGGGCAGCTGGGCACTCAGCAGCATTGCAGAGCCTGGAATGACCTTTACCTGTATCCTTGTCCTTGGCTTTGTACACCTGCCCATACGTCCCTTCTCCAATAATCCCGATGATGTCAAACTTGTCCACGCAACGCTTCCCCCAGTCGCTTTCTGTCTGCCTCCTTTCCCCATATCGAGGACAACAGATTCTGAAAGAGGCAAGAGGACTGTCAGACAGCCGAGTGCTCCACCCCACCCCTCAGACACCCCCGTTCAACCGTTTGGGGCTATACCCTAAAGAACAACAGCAGAATTTGTCTGTGCTCTCATGTGCTGTGTACGTTTAAGAGCTTAATGAATTATGCTATGTGATCTCAGCTCTCCAGATCCAGGCACTGTCATACAGGGAGAAAATCCTACTCCAGAGACTGAGGCACCCCAGCCAGAACACTCTCAGGATCTGATCTTCCCCCTTTTTCTCCTCTTGAGGAAATAAGGAGTACAAAGCAGCGTGGAGGTGACGAGCAAAGTGGCTACCATGCCACCTTAATTCCCCAGACTTTGAGATGGCAGAACCACTCTGCTACAGCCTTCCTGGGGCACGCAGGTTACTACACAGACCTCATTACAGGCTTTAACAGAGTAGCTTGAAGAACCAAAGCCTTATCTTTATCTAACAACTATCAAAGAATGACATTACAGTAAGACAAAATTATTATTTGGAACTTTTGTTTCAAATAAAACCCAAATTTCCAGGGTTTATACGAAGCGCAGCTAGCACCTTGCACAAAAATTACCAGGGGAGCTCGCTGTCTCAATAGCTGCATAAATTTTGCTGCCAAGGGGAGTCGTGTGTGCCCTGCACACAGTCAGCTCCTCTAGGAGCTCCAGTGTGCACCACAGCACTACCGTAAAGCTTTGGAAACCCCGGCTGACATCTCTGAAGAAATACAAAACCTAACAACCAGAAAGAGCTGAAAAAAAAAAAGAAAGAAAGCCTTACTTTGGTCTCTTCTTGAAGGGTTGCTGAGGTGGTGTGGCTGCCTTTGGTTCCGGGGAGTCGGGAGGAGATGGATCCCCCCCAGGGAGCTCTGGAGGGAGCGGGAGGTCCGTGAGTAAGTGTCGTGGTCTCTGCTCTCTATCTTTCTTCACAGGTTTTGGAGGAAGAATCTCTTTTGGACTAAACTCCGAAAAGTTAATACAACACAGGAATCAGACTTAGCAGCCAATCAACAAACAAACAAACATTCTACCGTAGGACTAAAGCTGTCTATTTGAGAGCATAAAGCTAGGAGCCCAAGTTTAAGTCCCCAAACTAGCATAGCCACGTATAAAACTGGAAAATAGCCTTAAATTTCACAACGCTAAGAGGTCAGGAAACGAGCGTTACGTTTGAATGCATCATCTTCTAATAAACACGCGGCTCTCCGCAGCTAGCACTTGCTCAACGTGCTCAAATAACTGCTGCTTCTGAAGTTCCTGCCCGACTGCTCAGGTTATCAGCCAGCACCGCCTTCCGACCTCACTTCCTCCCTCTCGTCCATTTACTGCCCTGAAATTCAACGCATGACTTGGCCGGGATCGCTATAAATACCAACCCAGAACCACGGCTCTGAGCTTCTTAGCAAGGACTGCCACACGGCTCTGACTTCTGCTGAGAAACCAGAAGTTAACTTCTTTTTTTTTTTTTTGTGTAGTTAAATTATCAATGGCATCAGCTCATTCACGTACATGGAGTACATCTCTTGTGTACGTACACGGCAGGAAGAATTCCTAGGGCTGAGTTGGCAGGAGCTCTCCTACACACAAATCTGTTTCACCAGGCAAAGGAAGACTGAGAGGTAGGAACCACCTCCCAAGGTTCATTTTTTTTGGGTGGCCAGCGGGAGGTTTGCAGTTTGTCAGCATCAGCAGGCTGAGTGCTCATCAGCACAGACATCTCCGCTGAGATGAACGCTTGGAAGCGGGTCGTTTGTCTGATTTTCCTCCCAGACACTGCCCAAATAACAGGAAAAGCTCCCGTGAAATACAGTCAAGATACAAGCGAGGCAAAGCAAGGCACTGTCCTGGCACTGAGGTGTGTTCTGTAAAGGAACGGGGCAGCAATCGTCTGTCCCCTGCTACAGAAGCCACCACGAGTCCCAGCAGCCAGGTCTCCGGAGGAAAATCTTCATTGAAAGGCGCTGCCAGGAGGAAGAAAATCAAGAAAGCTCCGAGAAACAACTGGAGCAGGAGAGCCGTGCGTGCTGCAGCTCCATCCCCGTTATCTGGGAATGCAGAACGGTGCCCAGGGAGGCGACCTCAAAGCAGGAGGACCCCCAGAGGAGGTTCTGCAGGGCAGCAGCCAGGAGGCCAGCCCTTCGCAGCCCTCCCACGTGTGCTGTCACACTGCCCTGCTGTCAGCCTTACAGACCCTCACAGGGACAAGAAGGCAGCTCCTTATCTGACTGCACGTTTAATCCACCTCTAACCGGCAGCTGTTTGCTTCTTGATGCTGTCCAAATACCTACTGCTACACGCCCTCTGACCCTGCCGAGATCTCAGCCTCTTTCCAGAGGCACGAACAGCGATTTCTTCAAAAGATTTCCCTGGGAAGGGCACAGCTGTGCCTGTGGGCTCCAGCCACTGGTGGCCAGCCTCAGCTCCCTTCCCTCGCCCTCAGCCCCTTCCCAAGGCTCTCTGTTAGCAGCTTACAGCTGCTCATCTTCGTGCTACGAGGTGGCTGCTGGAACTTTAATTACCACCAGGACATTTGGGCTTCTCACCCAGCACTGAGAAGGCTGAACGGACACTTCAGAGCTGCCCAAGCATCAAGGTGACAAAATCCAAAAGCCAGCCCCTGACAAAGGCTCCCAGAAGCTACCTCCTGTCCTCCCCACCCCCAGGCAGCACAAACGCCATCACTCGGGTCTGTGTTTTTAGCTCTCAGTGCTGTGAAGTCAGCCAGAGGCTCCCAAAAATCCGTGCAAGCTAAAGGAGCTGGTGCAACACCAGAGGTGATGTCTGTACCACCTGGTTCTTGCCTCTGCCCTCCTGCTGCTCCGCTAGGTGAGGAAGGAGAGGGGACCCATGGCACGCCCCAACTGCGGGGCAGCCAAAAGGCTGGGGAGGCTCTAATTGAAGGGGCTGCACGTTGTCCTGGGGTGCTTCAAAGCTTGTTTCCAGAGCCTACGCTCAGCAGGGCCTCAGAGCAGAAGTGTTTTCCGCTCCAAGCACGTGAAAACAGGAGTTAAAAACTTCTGCTCCTAAGAACGAGGCTGAGGAAGAGCGAACTTCTGCAGCAGGCGGTGCCGTACGCACCTCCCGCTGGCCTCAGCAGATCAAGGGGACTTTCCCCATCCTCTTACTGGCAAAAAGTCCCCGAATCCATTCCCTGAGCTAACGGCCAGCCCTGCCATCGTCCACCCTCCCGAGTTCACGCTGACAGCAGGCATGAACCCGAGCCACTTCCATGAACCTGAGCCACTCCTGAGCAGGGAAAAGGAGCTCGAGGCTGAGAATAAAACATGCGGTGTTCGCAGAGCCCTTTCTGTGGCTGGAAACAGGGGAACACAGCAGCAGGATCCTGCTGAGGCACGCAATTAGGCTGAAAAAGTCTGGAATCTATTAAAAACTACTGCTCATCCCGGGTGTGTTTAAATTCAACAGGTATTTGCTGAGCAACATCACACAGCTGAGGAAGGGCAATGTGAACAGGCACGAGTTTAACTTCTGCGCTGATAGCAGGGACAGCACTGCCCTCATTTACACCAGCACCAGGATAACCCGTGAAAAATCAAGGAAATTAATCAGAATTTTCGTGTTCACTCACACCGCAGGGCAATTAGAGCAAATCTTGACTATCACGTAACGCCCTCCTTGCTAAAATCATGCAGCACTAACAAATGAGACACCAAAAACATCTTCAGCAGTGGCCGGAGAGACTGAAGTTGTTAGCAGAACTCCAGGCCAAGCAGGAAAATATCAGGAGCGACCTTTTTGTTTCTTTCTACTTCCACTTCAGGTGTTTGGTAGGGTTCCCCTCCTCTCCTGCGTGCTACAGCTGGGAACGTTACAGCTTCAGAGCTGATCTCAGGAGACCAGCCCTCAGGCACCAACATAAATATATATTTAAGACAAAAAAGCTGAAGTTAGGTGCACTTTTACAGTTTTCAAACAAGCCATGCCTACGCAGTGGTTAATAAATACATCACTGCTCAGGTAGCTGAGAGTTACACCAAACCCATGGCATTTCTTTGCGTGTGGGCACTGTGTGTTCAGTGAATTTGGAAGAGGCACAGCTCTGCTTCGTGCTCCTACACTGGAATTGTTGGCTCCTTCCTGTTACTACGCACAGGTTTGAGAGAAATCAAGTTAAAAAGCAGCTTTGCAGCAAGTCTGTGCTAATGGCTGCTACAGCACAGAGTGCATAATGCTAGATCTGTGTTTCACTACTATGAAAAATATAAACAAAGTGCAAATTTCTGCCAGCCAGCATGAAAACAGAAGCCAAGCCCCTGCTCCTCACTGCGACCACGTGTAACGACCTGCACAGGACCACGAGAGGCCCCGCAGAGAGCTGAGGAGCCAGAAGCAGGAATGGCCCAGCAGCAAGGTGTCCTTACACGCGGCTCAGTCTTCAACAGACCCTGCAGGGTGAGCTGGGGACTGTCAGCCCACCCAGAGCAACCAGGAACCTGCCTGCTGGCAAACGCAACGAGGACGCTCCGTGGGACCTTACCTATCCAAGTCATCTTCCCCAACTAAAAGAGGGGGGAGCGGAAGCGGAGGCAACGTTGAAGTTTTCAGGTGCGGGATAGCAGCCGTCACAGACACTTGTGGTTTCGTAGCGACTTGGACAGAGGACTGGGAGTTCACCTGAGAGGATAAAGTAGACGTCCTTGGGTGGGAAGAAGATGGCAAAGACGTTGGGACCGAAGGAGGGACCTGAACGGGAGTCTGTTGGGATGGTGGCAAAGGCGGGACCGCGGGTGACGGAGGCAAAGGTGGCAACGGTGGAGTTGGAGGGGGCGGTGTGGTTGTCGGCAGAGGGGGAGGAGGTGATTTGATGGAAGGGAGCGGGGGTGGGATCTCCTTCTCTGCCGTGTCCGGCTCTTTCGGAGACCGAAGGTCCTCGGCCGCTGCTACAGGCTTTGAGTCTTTTGTTCCCGGCTGTTTCGAATCTCTGACTGGAGCAGGATGCTTCCTCTCCGAGTTCTCCTCCGCCTTGACTTTTGTTGTCTCTGCAGGTGCTTTAGCCTCTGCGTTTGTACACGGTAAGTTCACTAGCTCCGTATCCGAAGAAGATTTTTCAGATTTAACAGTTTTGGTGACCTTTTTAGGTTCTGTTCCGGGCTCCTTCAGTTCAGCCAAGCTGTTCTCCTTCCTAGCCAGGAAAACCGGCGAGCCCTTTGCCTCCTTTCCATCCACCTTGGCGGCAGCTGCCGCCGCTGCCGCCCGCTCCTTTTTCTTCCTGCTGAGCTCTGCCCCCAGGCTGGAGTTGAGCGGCAGCCTGGTGGGCGAGATGCTGGAATGGCGGCTGCGCGACCCAGACCTCTGCTTCTTGCTGTGAGATGAGTGCCTGGAGTAGCCGGGGCTTCGGCTTCGGGACTTCACAGACTTCCTGCAAACAGAAGAGGGAGATAGGTGAAAAAGCATCTCGGAGCCTCCGAGCTACTCACCAACAGCCTCGGCTCTCTGGGAACACCACGAGTCCGTTATTTCCCATTTATTTCCTCCAGGCAGGCTGTTATACCTGGCAGGAGAGACCGAAGACACCCAAACGAGCTCATGAGGACGAGCTTCAGGTCGCCACCCAGCCCGCAGTGCCCCTACGAAGCACGCCGTTAAGATGAGTGAAGGAGGGAGACCGCAGGAGCCCCCAGGTAAAGGTGAGATCTGAGATCGATGCACGTCCTGAACAGAAACTCGAGTCCAGACCATCAGCTGGCAGCACACAAGTGTTTCACTGCAATTACGTACAGCTTCAGAGGAAACAACAGATAAAATATGTGCCCTCCCGGGAACGCCGCCTCAGGACACATTTCGCCTCAAGCTAGTTTTTCCCCTGGTTCTTTTGCCACCATCAGAGCTTAAATTCGCATACTGGGGTTGAGGAGAAGAAAAACTGAGTTTTAATTCTGTTTGAGGGCTGTTCAGAGGGTCTCGGTCTTTGTCTCCAATAAACAGGCTCTGAATTTGTTAAGTTTGTGTATGTGCAGAAGGGAAAGCCCCCCTGAGCCCCCCTGAACCCCTGGGTGGTGACAGCAGGCAGGCAGGGAACGCCTCGCACCACCAGGGCACGCGGGGTGAGCCCCATCGGGGTAACCTCAAACCTGCTGGAGGCCGCTTGGGAAATGAGATTCTGCCTGAAGTTTTCACTCCATCACTTATTACGGGGAACAAATCTGGCTCTGAAGACACCAAACTCTCCTAAAGCACAGCTCTGCAGGAGCTGCAACTCCTCAAAGCACCCCGTCACGGACGGGTTTTGGTACAGCAGATGCTGGCTCACCTGCAGCCACACAATTAAAGATGAAAACCCAAAGAGCTTCAGAATTGGCATTATCCTGAGATAACAAAAGCTCGCACCTGAGCCCTGCTCCTTGGTGCCCTCACAACTAAAACGTTCCTGAGGAGCCCTGGAGGATGTAGCTGACCACAACCACAAGCTGTGCTGGGGTCGGCATCCCCCGCTGCATTTTTTGGGGAGAGGTTAGGAGGTGCTGGCACTCCGCTCCCTGCTCCCTCACCCACCTGATCCCCTATGGTTGCACTGCTGCGGCCGGTCACGGGGCCACACTGAGGACAGGATCGCGCTGCCCACCTGAAGGAAAACCTCTCCAGGAGCATGAATCCTACTGGAACTTCACAGGACACCAGCAGGGCACGGGGCTGGGCCCCAGCACCGCCACCACCCTGGCACAGAGGCAGCTCCAGGCCTTTCCAGCAGCTCACCCGCCACCATTTCACCCAGACCCGCTCCTCTTCTCCCTCCCTACACCACGCACCTTTTTCTCTTCCACTCCTCCCTCCCTACACCACTCACCCTTTTTCTCCTCAGCTCCGTGTTACACACAGCCTCTGTTTCTAGGCACGTTTGGCATTCCTGGCTCTGTTAGACCTGGGAAGAGGCACGGTGTCCAGAAGCTCCTCGGCTTCTCCAGCCCTACCAGGGGCACCAGTCCCATGATTGTACAACAAATCCTGCCCCTTGCTCCACCAGCAGCCCCAGCCGGGCTTGCTGCAGCACAACCACGCTTCCCCAACACTTCTTGCACCGCTGCCGCGTGGTCCAGGAGGGTTACAGGGACACAGAAGGTGCACGAGGTGATTTTGGTTTTTAAAAATGCTTCCTGCCCTCCGGAACCATCCCCAGGGCTTCACCCGCAGTCCCCCAGGCAGCCCCTGAACCCCCTCAGCTCCCGGAGCCTGCTGCAGCCAGCAGGGCTGGGCAGGGGGAGATTCGGTCCTCCAAGCAGATCTTTGTGCAGATAAATGGGGATAAAAACCACCTCGGTGCCTCCCTGATGCTGGGAACCAGAAATACAAGGCACTAACCGGGCCTGAGTTAGCACGAAGCTGTCAGCGCCGAGGAACCATTTAAAAATCCCCAATTAGAAGAGCGTTAATTGCTCTCCAAGTGAGAAGGGCGTGCTGGAAGCCTGCGGACCTGGTGAAGGAGCGGGGCGAGGGGCTGCCCCGTGCTTTACCAAGAGCTCTAACAGCAGAGCGAGGAGCAAAACAGCACCTGGGAGCTCAACTGCACGCCCCGCGCCCTGCCTGCTCGACAGACGGACAGACAGAAGCTGCCACCGACTCCTGTCAGCGACTTGAGAGCACACCCCACCTTCAGCAAGCCGACCCAGCTGCAATTCCTTCCTCTGGTTCTAGCTGCGATGATAACAGAGGCTGCAAGGCGTGAAGCCGCATCCCATCCCGACACCCCAAACCCTCCCGACCCACCAAACCGTCCCCGTTTGTCCCAAACCCAGAGCAAGCTGCTCCCTGCTGCCGCTTGAAACTCAAACCTTACTTTCTCCAGCCTGCACGGCGCCTCGCTTCGGTTTCCTACCTTCCTAACTTCCATTTTGGATGTGGAAATTAAACACTAAAAAAAAAAAAAATGCTATTTCCAGGCAGCAGAAATAAAGCAGTGCCCCAGAAAGGCCCGCGCTACCTCCCCGGAGGGCTCCAGACACGGCTGGGTGCTCACGGTGTGTGTGTGCCACCCGAGGAGCTCCGAGCACTGCTCCTGCCCCTCGGCTGCTGGAGCCGACCCCGAGGGCTTCAACCCGACCCCGAGGGCTCAACGAAGCGAAACCAAGGTGAGTTACAGCGCAGGGTTTGCCCGAAGGAAGGGAAACGCACCCGATTCCCTCCGTCCCTTCGCTAGGATTCATGTCACGAGTGGTTTCTGAGGCCACAGCCCAACTTTCTTTGGTTGTGCACGGATGGCACCGAGTTACTGGCCCAGAGCGGAGCCGTGGGGCACCGCCTGAAGGCAGAGATGCAACGAATTCGGCACAGGCTGAGTGCAAGCAGCGAGCAGCCCCGCAATCAGTTTTGGTTCGGGGTCTAGCGCTTTGCCACGGAGCCACAGACACCCGTAAGAAGTTTCCCACAACTTTGTCAGCCCCGGGAGCAGCACCAGGGGCTTCGAGGTGGCTCCCAGGTGAGATCAGAAGAGGAGCTGTGGTTCCTCAGCACAGATTCAGCTCGCCAGTTACAAGAAGAGCGAGCAAGCAAGCTCCAGGCTCACCTGGGACACGGACCATGCAGGGGAGAACCCCACCCACACACCCCTGAGCTTCCCACGTGTTTTTTTTTTTCCCCACCTGGGGCTGAACACGGACATTTAACAGTTGCCACAGCACAACTTCCATGGGGAGAGCCAGCAGGGCTAAAAGCACCGAGGGGAGGGAGGAGACGGGCAGCAGCTGCCCCTCGGTACCTGCGGGGTGCACGCAGCAAGGCAGCACCGAACCCAGCCCGCTGAAGCAGAGCCAGATTTCCTGACCCAGAAACAAAATTTCCTGACACAAAACCAGAGCAGAGCAGGCAGATTTCACCAAACAGCTCCGGGTGCTAGAGACAACACGCCTCTGACACAGGACAGAGCCCAGAGCTCACCCCCGCCACAAAACGTTGCGCTCCTGAGGCAAAAAGAAGAGCTCTGGGGGGAAAGCCTGAACTCAAAATCCCCCCCAAAACCCCTTGGGACCTGTGCTGGAGGCAGCCCCGGCTCCTGTTTGAGCAGGGGATGGGGGGCAGAGCGTTTCCAAGCTCTCCCATTCCAGGTCCCATCTTAATCGCCATGGAGCTGCCAGCAAAGCACCACAGCACCCGTGGTGACACCAGGAACTCCCTGAACATCATCCGCAGCTAGAAAAAAAACCATCAGGCCGTGTGTCTGTGCACCTAAGGGGAAGAGAAACGAACACCTGGAATAAAACGGAGTTAGAGCTGCCTCCCAGGAACAGTTTCCTTCTGCAGCAAACTGTCTGAAGAAAAAAGACAATTACCGTTAAGCCAAAAATCACCCGGTTCCTACTCCTGCTCCCAGAACGCCCCGATTCCAGCACTGAGAAAAAGTTTGGGCTGGAAAGACGGAGTTTGAGGAGTCCTCTAATTCGGGGGAAGGAAACACGCATGGGTCCGTTCCGAAAGGGCGAACTCTGCTCGAAACAAAGCCGCCTCCTGAGGAGCCCGATCCGATTTCACAGCAGCAACCAGGGGGAGGGACCCAGAGGCAGGTGGACGAGGTGAGCGCGTCCAGCGGGGGAGCGCCTGGTGATCAGAGGAGCACAAAGCTGCCCACGAGGCCGTGTGCAGGGGGCCACCAGGGGCCAGAATTCCACCCCAGGGGCCAGAATTCAACCCTAGGGGACAGAATTCAACCCCCAAACTCCTCTGAGCCACCACAGACACTGCTGGGTGCCACCCAGGAGGGGTTTCCCCAAACCCCACCCTACACAGCACCCCAAAGAGCCTCCCCACAGCCCTCCCACGCGGGTCCCCGACCCGTTACCACCCCGCAGGGCGCTAACACGACCCCAAAAAGGGATCGCCAGCCCCGTGGCCCCACAGCCACCCCGTCCCTGCTCCCCAGGCGGCGCGGAGGGCACCCACCTGGCGATGGGGCTTCGGCTGACGGAGCGCTTGGCGGCGAAGGGGCTGCTGGAGCGCCGGCGGCCGTAGGGGCTGGGCGAGCGGCCGCTGTAGGAGCCGCTGCCTCGCTCGTAGCTGGAGGAGCGCCTCCTGTTGTAGGGGCTGACGGATCTCTGCCGGCGGCTGTAGGGGCTGGGCGAGCGGGCGTTGGACTGGTAAGCCACCGGCTCCTTGTAGGGGGGGCTGAGGGAAGGCCGGCGCGAGGAGCCGCCGGGGCTCTTGCGATAGGGCTCGTAGGTGCTGGAGGTGTGCGAGCGGGGCGGGCTGAGGTCGTACTCCTGGATGTAAGAGGCTCCCGAGGGGCTGTCGTCCAGCTTGGGGCTGTCCGACCATTTCCTATGGGGGCTCCTGGATTTCCGCTTGGGGCTGTCGATGGTTTTGTAGCTCTTGGGAGCCTCCCGCTTGCGGTGGCTCTTGCTGCGCTCCTTGTGGCTCGACTTCAGCTCCCGATCCTTCCGGGATTTCTCCTTGTGCGCCTTGCCCGAGCGGGACTCCTTGTTGCTGCTCTTGGACGACGGCGCCTTGGGGTGCTCCTCGCTTTCCAGGAGCCTCTTGGAGGACCCCGACACCCTGTCCTTGGTCGCCCCGGCCCTGCTGGAAGCCTCCAGGCTCTTCTCCAGCTTCCTCTCCTTCTCCGCCTGCTTGCTCTTCAGCAGCTCGCGGACCCTCTTGTGCTGGTGGTGCCGGTGCTTCTGTGCCCTCTCGCTCCTCTCCGCTCTCCTCTCCTCGTTCTCCCTGCGCTCCGCCTTGAGGCCCACATCGTCCGAGAAGGTGTCCGAGTCCGAGCTGATGTCGTCGTACTCCACCAACGGCTTCAGCACGGCTCCCAGCGGGGCCGCCGAGGCCTCCTGAGCCGCCAGCACCGCCGGCCCTTCCTTGGAGTGCCGCGATTTGTGCCGCTTGTGCCTGGAGGCCGCCCGGTGCCTCTCCTTACCGCCGCTCCCCCCGTGCTGCGAGCCTCCCCCCCCACCACCCCCACCACCATCCTTCTTCCCTCCGTGCCTCTCCGGGTTGGGCATCCCTCCCCCGGCCGCGCTGCCCCCCCCCCAAGGGAGAGGGGGGCAAGGAGGAGGAGGAGGAGGAGGAAAGGAGGAGGGGGGGGGGGGGGGGCAGGCCCCAAACCCGGCCCCCCCCGCTGCTTAAAGGCGCGTTGAGGCCTCTCCTCCCCGCACCATGCACGGCCCCGGGGCCTGAGGGGAGCGGGGTTGGGGTTGGGGGGGGTTGGGGGGGGGGGGGTGAGGAAGGGCCCGGCCTCAGCGCCTCATCCGAGGAGGGCCCAGGCCCGGAGGGCAGCGCCGCCGCCGCCGCCGCGGGGGGGGGGGCCCGGGAAGGCGGGGTCCGGGCCCTCGCTGCCTCCACGCCTCTCCCTTAACCCCCCCCGGCCCCCTCCCGTAGCAACGGCCCCGGTCCCGGTCCCGGTCCCGGCCCCGCCGCCCCCCGCCCCTCACGGCCCCGGCCCCGCCGCCCCCCGCTCACGGCCCAAAGCGAAACGGCTCCGGGATGGGGGGGGGAGGGGGGGGGGCGCGCCCGGCAAGTCTCGCGAGACTGCCGGCAAACCTCGCGAGAGTCCGAGGAGAGTCTCGCGAGATCGCCTTCTCCCTCTCCTCCTTTCCCCGCTGTCAGCCGGGCTCCTGCTGAAACCTCGCGAGATTTCCGGGAGGGGAGGGGAGGGGAAAGGAGAGGGAGGAGCGGGGCGCGCGCGCGCCGCGGGCTCTCGCGAGAGTTTCGACGAGGAGCGGGGGACGGAGGGAGGTAACGCCCCGCCCCTCTGCTGACGACACGAAGCGGCGGCCAATCAGCGCGCGGCGGGTTGGACCGCGGGGGGCGGGGCCTGCGCCCGGACTCCCCCCTCCCTTAGGCCGCCGCCGCCGCCAGCTCCGCACGCCCTCCCCACCTCTCGCGAGACTCGGCGTTGTCGCGAGACTCTCGCGGAGTCTCGCGAGAGGCGGCGCGGCCGGGAGATGGCGGCGGCCGGCGCCGTGTGAGGCGGGCGCGGAGCGGCCCCGGCGGCCTCGGGGGCGTCGGGGGCCTCCCCCCGGCCCTTCCTCAGGCGACACCGGCGCCGCGGCCCCTCCTCGGGCCGCCCCTAACCTCTCCCTCGCCATGAAGGCGGCGCCGGGCGGTGCCGAGGGTGAGTAGTGCCGCCGGGCCGCGGAGGGGGGGGAGGCGCTGAGGGGAGGCCGCGGCCTCGCCGGTGGGGCCTGAGGGTGGGGAAGGGGGGGGTGGGCAGGGGGTGGGGGGGGGTCCAACCGCTCCCTGTCAGCGCTCGGAGGGGTAACGGGCCCGCTGGCACCGGGCTGGGGCCGCCCCATAGTTCCTGGGGCTGTTGGGGAGGGAAATGGGGAGAGGAGGGGTCAGAGAGGGACCGGAGATCCCGGCCAGGAGGGGCCCGAGATCCCGGCCCGAAATTGTCACCAGGAAGCTGGCAGGCTGTGGGGCAGATCGGCAGGAGGTGGTGGCGTTGCTGTCCCTTGGGGGGGGTTAAGGAAAATTGGAGCTGGGGGTTAGGGACGTGGCTGAGTGGGTGGCTCTGGTGACAGTGGTGGCAGGGGGGTGCTTAGGCCAGATGGCCTTGGGGGGCTTTTCCAGCCCTGGTGATCCTATGAAATAAAGGGAGCGGCCTCAGCACGGCTCAGCTGAAACCCAGCAGGGCTCTGGGAGCACGAACCTGGTGGGAAGGGACAGGCACGTCCCAGGGGTGCCCAGAGCCAGGCCGAGAGGCTGCAGACGCCCAGGCAGCAGTGGCTGAACACCGAAGCACTTTGGCACCCTGTGGGTGACCGAGTGGCCACCGGGCTCCCCCGAGCTGCTGGAGTCTCCTCTGGCTGGAGGAGTTTGGAAGGCAGCTGGACATGATCCTGGGTGCCCAGCCACCCTCGGCCGGGCTGTGTTTGTAGCGTGGCTGGGAGTGTGCGAAGTGTCCCAAAACATTCAACAAGCACCCAGTTATTCTGGACCCTCGCACTTGGTGGTGCCAGCATCAACTCTGTGAACCGGGCGTGCATCAGTAACGAGGCTGAAGCCTTTGAATTCCACACCGAGGGTCGCAGTTAACGTGTCACAGGCTCGTGTTTGCCTTGGAGGCAGTAGTGGCTGTGGCAAGGTTTATTTTGGCACTGATGTCTGCTGTCTGTCTGTCTTTTTTTCTTTACAAATGCAACTGGAGGAAAAAAAAATAGCACAAAGGAGGGAAAAAAGCTAATTGTGGTAGTACCAAAGCCCACGTTCTCTTGTGTAAGGCTTCTCTTGGCCGAGGCTTTTGGTGAGGGAAGGGTCTGTGAAGATCCTCGCTGCACAAGAAGGTGGAAGAGCGATCAGTGAGGGGGAATCCCGGGAATTAAGCGTAATGTCTCTTCTTTACCTCTCCATTTTTCACTGTGTGGAAGCCTCATCTTCAGGCCATGCTGTCATAGCCCCAAACGGTCTGTCAGTGTCCTCCTGTCGTGCCAGAACTTATCCTGATGGGGCCAGTCATTCTAGGGGGGCTGTGCAAAGAGGAGCCCTTCTCCAACAGGCCCTGAGGCTCTTTAGGACCTCTGGGTTTCGATGGCTGGTGATATAACATTTATTTAGCCTTAAAGTCTGGGTTGCAGGGATAAGATAGCAATAAATATATTTTTTAAAACCGTGCCTAGCTTAAAAGTGGGAAGTGTTCTCATTACAACTGCCAGGCTGTGTTGTTTGTAAAACCTGCAGATATTGTCCTGTCCTCTCTCCTGAGTTGTCCCCGTGGTTGGTCTTGCAGAAGCGGAGAAGCTGAACAAGATGAGTACTCTCCTAGAAAGACTCCACGCAAAGTACAACCAGAACAGACCCTGGACAGAAACCATGAAGCTAGTCCGTCAAGTCATGGTGAGAAGGGCTGGGATCCGAGCAGGAGGGTGCTGGAGTTCATTTTTTTTCTGCAAAGTGCTTGCGTTTTGGTCAAGCCTTGGCTTCCTTTTGGCTCAGCGTGGCTGGGGCGTGCTGTCCTCACACCCGCAGCGTGCAGGGAGGGATGGGATTCCCTTCTAGCTAGGTGAGGGTAGGGAGGAGCAGGGGGCAGGGCAGAGCTACCTGAAGGACTGCTGCGTTTATCGTGGTGTAAAAGTTCACCTCTCTGTTTGTCTCCTCGTACACAACTCTCAGGTTATGCCTATTAAAAAGTCGTTACAGTCTGTTGTTCCACAGGAGCAAGTTGCTCCAAAAATAACTATCAATTCCAAGCCTGCCTTTGTTACCTGCTTCCAAAATGGGTGCTGTTCTCGTACAGGAATCAAAATGAGGGTGTAATTTTGGGATGAAATCTAATCTGCCTTTAATTACCTGAATAAACCTCACTTGACTGAACAAAAATTGTAGCAATTCCCCCTCACTGAGTGACGCATAAAGAGGACATTTTTCTTCTTCCTGGCGTAGGAAAAACGAGTTGTGATGAACTCTGGGGGGCACCAACATCTGGTGAGCTGCTTGGAGACTCTGCAGAAGGCATTAAAAGGTTGGTACATCCTGTGCGTGCGCTGTGGGAGATGCTTAACGGTGACATACGGTGGAAATTCTCCACAGAGCAGAAGCGAGGCCGTTGCTTGCACATCTCGCTGCGTTCGTGGGGCTCACGTTTCCATCAGCATGCTTCTGTCTTGTGACTCAGTGTCAGTCAAGATCGCTTGTGTTATTTTTATTCTTATTGCCCCTACCTGAATTCCACTGGAGGAAGAAATCCGTTCTCCCTCTGTACTGCTGAGAACGTTTGTTTTCCTCCATTTAAATTGTTCCGTTCCAGTTTTGAGTGCAGATAATGCTTAGAGATGCACGTGTTAAGGTACGAGCACACACAGGAGTGAGTGAGGAGCTGGGGTTGTTTTAATGCTGATGTCTCATGCCAGGGAAAACGTTGAATCCTTTCCCTAAGCCTTGTTTTGTGCTTTCTCCATCCAGTGTCTTCTCTGCCTGCCATGACGGATCGCCTGGAGTCTATAGCCAGACAGAACGGGTACGTCTCCTCCTTTGTTTTATGGCAAAGGCATTTCCTGTTTATCTGTACGCCTCGTAATCTCACTGCTGGTTTGATTGGTTTTTGTGTGCACCTCATAGCAATTTTTGTTTTGTTTTGTATGTAAGCCTTGGATCTCACCTTAGTGCAAATGGCACTGAATGTTACATCACTTCAGACATGTTCTATGTGGAAGTCCAGTTAGATCCTACAGGGCTGCTATGTGATGTCAAGGTGGCTCACCACGGAGAAAACCCTGTGGTACGTATTGCTGAGAAAGACGAGCGTAATACCTTTTTGGGTTTGGAACTGCACTTTTGTCTCCCTTTTGTTTGAGCAGAGAAAAAAATCACAGTGAATGTCCTGCCAGACCAAGCATTGTGCCTCTGCTGCTCGCTTGTTCTCATGGAGGGTCAGAGCCCCCGTGGGGTAGCCTGCGAAGAGCGTTTTACTCACGGTCTCTTTTTCTTTGAGCAGTGTTAAAACTGGAAAAAGTATTTGAGGAAGTTTTTGGTGTGTTTCTGAGGATTGTATTTCTGGAGGAAGGATAGGGAAACAAATCTTAGAAAACTTAAATCTGTGAGTGGAAAGCACTAAGGTGGGGAATGTTATGGCTGAAATCCTGAAAGAAAATTGCTTTACTTCCCTCCTCCACAGGTGTGAGAGTTTGAACTCACTCTTTATGTTGGTGTAGCTGCTCTTCTGAAAACAGGCCATTTTTAATATATCTATGCAAGATCGCAGGCTCTCAACCTCTGGTGGTCACAATTTTAAAAGCTTATCCCAAATCAATCGTTTAAGAAGAAAGAACATTGCTTGTATTTGTTCCAAAGGGGGTTGACAAGCAGAACTACAACCATAGCAACGTGTAGTTGTGAGCATTTTGTTGCTTCTTATCTAAAGATGATGCTCAAAAACTTCACCATTGTAATATTTTACAGTTGCTGTGCTGCACAAAGACTTAAACTGCGTTTGACATTGATGTTGCTGCATGTTCTTTCCTTTTCAGAGTTGTCCAGAACTGGTGCAACATCTGAGGTGAGCAACAAGAACTGTTTGCTACATTTTTGGATTGGCTTCTCTTTGCAGTATGGATGTGATACTATTTTACGCCTGGAAACACAAAACATTTCAAAGCTGTTCTTTCCCTATAAAGTCTCTCCTCTTCCTCACGGGATTTTCTGGCTTTGGATCAGATGTTTCTGATCCTGACAGCCATGCCTGGCATCTTGGGAGCCACAGCACAAGATGCATTCAGAATTGTTAAAGCTGGATCACGTGAAGAAGGCATCACTTAGCTTTCATGTAGCAAAACTCTATTCTGAAGTGACTTGATATTTGTATTAATGGAACTTTTAAAACCGAAGCCTTATCTGCAGCAAATTTGAATGTGTGTTACTTTTTCTCCTTCTGACTTTCAGAGAGAAAAATTTTGATGAATTTTCTAAGCATCTAAGGGGACTTGTGAACCTGTATAAGTTGCCAGGAGACAAGTAAGTCTAGAATATGTATGATATTTATGTCCATGTATATGCAACTAAACCTACAAGCTTCTAGCTTTGTGCTTAAACTTTCATTGTTCCTGTGATCCTGCTGACTTCATCACTATGGCTTGCATGTGAACACAGTGGGCTGGAAGGATTTAATGCAGAGCAGTGGGAATGCAGATGGAAAAGTTAATTTCTAAATGCTCCGTCTGATAGGAAGTGCTGCAGCTTGTCAGCCATCAGTTTGTGAGTTGCATTTCTTTGCATGGTTCCTTTTAATTTTTTTTTTTTTTTTTTTTCCAGCAAACTTAAAACTAAAATGTACTTGGCTCTACAGTCCTTGGAGCTGGATCTCTCAAAAATGGCAGGGATGTATTGGTAAGAACATCTGTATGGTTACTGTTTTTCTTTGTTGTTTTTTTTTTCCTTGATAATTTTTGTATCAGGTTGACTGATTATAATAATGCCAAGAACCGTATATCCATGAAGTGTCACATCAATCTCTATATATTGTGACTTTATTGCTAAAAAAATGCTATGCTGATGTTACAGAAGGATTATGCTAGCAGGAGAGTGATAAAGAGAGACAGAAAATTTGCTCAGAGCTTTCTGGAATTTACCATTGTCCTTTCTAACTACAGAATTCAACTGAAGGAAAGTTTGGAAGGCCAAAAAAGTTCATGATTAGTTCATGATTAGGATTAGTGGTAACAATTGCTTTACATTACAGTCAGAAACGAAGAAACATCTGACTACCTTTTAGTGCTGTGGATTCAGGACATAAACCATCCGTACTATAGGAATAAAAGTAGCTTCTGCTTTGCCTATGACACTGTGAAGTTTAGAATAGCTACTTCTGTGACTGAGCAGTGTGTATATTGAGTTAAAACCTTAGACTGCCATCAGGACGTGAATTTTGGTTTCAGATACGGCTCTAGCTTGTTACAGACCTGTGATTGCCTCTCTTGCAGGCAAGCCACCAATGCAAATCCACTCGACAAGATTCTTCGTGGCAGTGTTGGCTATCTCACCCCCAGGAGCGGAGGTATCTTGGACAAACACTTAAAAACGGAAAGAGAAAGTTGGTTTTGTTCCGGGTCCCCTTTGTTAACATTAGTTTGAAATTAACTGGTGGTAATAAAGAAAAACGCTAATCAAAGAGGGACGAGGTGGTTGAACATTTGTAAGTCCCACGTGATCCAGAAAGCCAGTCTTCCTTCACAAAGCTCCGTGCAGTAATATTGTGGCTGTGGCAGCAGAGAACAGCTCTTGCAAGGTGCTCTAGGAGCTCTGTGCAGCATGTGCTGTGTTACAGTGCAAATACGATGTGGTTACAGGGGTTAGTAACGATGGGGTTAACCTGTGGCATCAGGATCCCTGCTCATCAGCCTCTCTCTTGCAGGTCTCCTTATGAATCTCAAGTATTATGTCTCGCCTTATGATTTATTTGAAGATGGCATTGGAACCCCCATTATCTTGCATGAGAACAATGGTAGGTCGCCTTTGGAAGCTCCTGTGGGCCTACTGCTGCTTGAAGGAGAGAAAAAAGCAGGAGTCCAGGGGAGCAGTCTGGCTCCCCTCTGCTGCCACTCTGTAGTACAAGGAAAGCAGAGGCTGCCTACAGAGGACACAGGTTTAATTAGTACATGAGTAAATGCCATCTGAGCTGACCATCTTCTTGAGCCTCATGGCTGTTTTGGAGTTTGAATTGGGCTACTACCAGTAGTGGCAGTCTGCAGACAGAGCCTTTGTCCTTAGGATGAGTCTCTTTGTTAACATGAGAGTTATTTTATTATCGGAAAACTTGGGTATTCCCATCTGCTGTCTTACTGTAGGATTGTTTTTCATGCATGTGCATGGATATTTGTCTTTTGGTAAAATGACAAAACCCAGCACCAGTTAAAATTGAGGCTGGTCTTGGAAAAGAAAAGGGTGAAATTGTTCAAAGCTATTTATTGTTTTGCTTTGTAAAGAACATACTACAGACTGGCAAATGTGTTTGAAATATGTTTTAGGAATTATGCCATTGATCAACCTTGTAAGAAAAATAGCGTTAGGTAGCACAGCTAACTCGTTTGGCTGTAGTCCTTGTAGAGGAAGCAACGTGTTTCCACTGTACTGATATTTAGTTCATAAAAGCTGTGTTGTTTCTTCATCACCTTATCTTGTTCCCTGTTTTTTCTTGCCTTCTCTTGCAGTTCCTCGATCTTTAGGTATGAATGTGTCAGTAACAGTCGAGGGAACCATGGCGATGTACAAACTTCCAATTGCACCACTGATTATGGGCTCTCATCCAGTTGACAGCAAAGGGTAAGCAGAGGACCTTTTGGCCAGGCCTTTCTCAGCGGCCTTCGTTAGATGCCAGCTCAATATTCAGCCCTCTTTTGAAGTTAGAGGGGGGAGATGACTGTGTGATGTCATAGCATTATATGAAGCTGAGAAATGGGTATTTCGGGCACGTGACATGCTTTTGAGGACTGTCTTTTAATTTTTAGGAAGGTATAACAACTGCTTGTATCTGAGCAAACAGCAAATTGTACAGCTGGTGCTCACGATCATGCCCTGCATCTAAAAAGACCACGTATTAACTTGATTTTCCAGAACTCCATCTTTCTCATCAATCACCAGTGCCAACAGTGTGGACTTACCAGCTTGTTTCTTCTTGAAATTCCCACGTCCCATTCCAGTGTCTCGAGCTTTCATTCAGAAACTTCAGAGCTGCACAGGTGAGTGGCAGATCTGTGAGACGGACACTCCCTATGTTTTTATTTAAAAATTGCTACTATTTTTAAAAGCATGCCATAAATATTTTTAAAAGCATGCCATAAAAGTTGCTTAAGGTTTTGTGCTGTTTTTGGTAAGAACCAGAGAGGTTTATTTCAGTAGATGGTAACTCCTCTGGCCCACCATCACCTTCCAGCTCCCAGTGCTACCATTATCTGCCTTTTTTTTCCCTCAGGTATTCCACTGTTCGACACGCCACCAACGTTTGTACCTTTGTATGAGTTGATCACGCAGTTTGAACTGTCCAAGGAGGCCGATCCTGTACCATTAAACCACAATATGCGCTTCTATGCAGTAAGTACGTCATTGCAACCAGGGCATTATGCTTGTAGTTGAGCACTGTGGGGGGGGTTTCATCTGTTCTGGGTATTTTTCAAGCAGGATACAGGAAATCGGTACAGCATTTGTTCATGGGGAAAGCCTGTGCTATCCAGTCATTAGAATTCTGATACAGACATGACCACAGTAATTAGGAAAACAAACTGTTTTGTCTTAAATGTGGATTTGTCATAACGTGTGCTCCCACAGAATTATTTGTGTGTGCATCTGACCTATTCTCTGATCTGGAAGATAGATGCAAAGGCTGTTTGGTCACACTGGTGTGTATGCTGATGTGTGCGCACCCAGTGAGGTTGCAGGGGTTGTTTTCTTTCTCTTTAGCTAAAATTGTATACCAGAAAGCTTTAGGTGGACTGGGTGGCTTAAATAAAAGTGAAATGACAAGATCAAACCTTCAGTACATGACTTTAAATTTTGACACGTGTTTTAGTGAGTTGGCTCTTCAGAAGGTCTGTTGGCTGTTCTTGGGTAGCGGGTGAGAAGAATGCTGAAGGTAGCTGCAGCAGTGTTTCAGAGACTAGATGGGGCTTGTGGGAAGACATCAGAATCACCTGTGATGTTTGCAATTTTCATTGATTTTCTGTGCAAATAAATAAACGTATAACAAATGGAAAGTGACTCAGTAGTGAAAAATCCATTGTAGTCAAAGTGCTGCTGCAGTAATGACAGCAGAAGTATTGGACTGAGCGTTGCCAGATTCTGTCCTTTCCTCTTTCTTTGGACTGTAATTTGTGGCTGAATCACTTGCATCGCTTGGGAGAAATCCTACTTGTTAAATTAGTCAGTGACAGACCTCCTATTACCTTCAGATGATTTCTCTTTCCTGAGAAGGGATGCCGTGCCACATGAAGCTGTTGTAGTGGGGGGACAGTTAATGCTGTTTGGCAGTACTGCTTCTGAGGAGCCAAAGTCCTGTCTTGCTTGTTGGGGTCTGTTTGTCATTTAATGGAAGGAAGATGTCTTCATTGTCATTTTCAGCCAGGAAGGTGGCTTGGCATCCTTTAAATCTGGAGCCTGCCCTTTCCTCTTTAGACGTCTTGTTATCGCCTTGTACCCAGCACTGGCTGGAGTAAAGCAGAAATTGTTTGTCAGGCTCTTCCAGGACAGCAGCACTGTTACTTTCTGAACAAGGATGCTCCTCTCCCAGATGGAAGAAGCCTCCAAGGAACACTGATCAGTAAAATCGCCTTCCAGCACCCTGGACGGGTTCCCCTCATCCTTAATTTGATCAGACATCAGGTGGCATACAACACACTAATCGGCAGCTGTGTCAAGCGAACAGTTCTAAAAGAAGGTGGGTACGACATCAAGTGGAATATAATGTGGGGATAATAAGGAGCTGTGGGTGATTTTCCCAGCTGTAGGAATTAGCAACAAGGCCCATGCTGCTTCCCTTTTTCTTTTTTCTTCTATCTGGGTATGTTGAGCTGGCGCCTCTGGTTCATCTCATGTGTTCCCTAATGTAACAGTTCCCGTGTCTTTCAGATTCTCCTGGGATCCTGCAGTTTGAAGTTTGTCCTCTCTCTGACTCCTGTTTCAGTGTATCCTTTCAGCACCCTGTGAATGACTCCCTAGTGTGTGGTAAGTGGACTCGCTAAAAGCATGGTGTATTTAGAGGCAGGACGGCAGGGTTTTCTTCCACTGTAACCAGCATTTTTATCTCTTCTAAATGCCTTCTCTCTTTCAGTGGTAATGGATGTGCAAGACTCTTCTCATGTGAACTGTAAGCTGTACAAAGGGCTGTCTGATGCTCTTATCTGTACGGATGATTTCATTGCCAAAGTTGTTCAAAGGTAAGCTGGATGATTCTGTTCCAATGTTCCGTGTTGCTTACAGTGATGTTTGTAAGCCAATATGCAGGAGCCTGCAAGTACAATTAATTGCAAATGCTTTTGATAGCATCCCACCAAGTTTTTTATATTGCAGAAAATTCAGCTTTGAGGAGGAGAACTGACAATGCAAAACCAGGCTCCAAAAGTAACCCAGAAGCAGCTAAAATAATTGCTTGAATAGCTAAAATGTAATTGCTTTCCCATATTTCCCGGATTCCTGTGTAATGATCAGGATAAGTGATTTCTATCCAGAGCATTGTCCAAAAGAGTGGGTGTCATTATCCTGGTTTCGTAACCGGGATGAGCCGAGGTGCAGGCAGCCTGCGTGGCACGTCTGTGGTTACTCAGCCAACCAGTGCCGGAGCCAGAGAGGTGGCTCAGACCTTCTGAGTCAGTCTGGTGCTGTGCCTGTAGGACCAGGCTCTCAGGTTCACTCCTTTCTGTTTGATGAGCTGTAACAGAGAGAGAGAGAGATTTCATGTTTGAGAACATATCGGTGAGTACCGTGGCGTGCCTCTGTTCAGGGCACTCCGAATTGTATGGATGAATACTGTCTGTTGTATTTTTCCTAGTTGTTTTTGGAGCCATTCTGTCTGAGTGAGTTTTACACGCGGTTGTTTGGAGGAGAGGCAAACCTGGCACCCTACTGAAAATTCCATTCCAAACCTTGAACTGTAACTACTTATTTTGGGGAGTGTGTCCGAGGTGCCTGCCTGTTTATGCTTTCTCCTCTGGTTGCTTGCTTTCAAAGTCTTGTAAAATGTGAAAGAGCTCCCCTGCAGGTTGTCATTTACCCCGCTCTTTTATCAAGGTTACTCCACCCCAGCCACCATGGAGGCATGCAGAACGCAGCAGAATGTTAACAGTGCACAGCATAGACTTCGTGAGTGAGAATAGCTATTTTTATTTCAGAACATTATAGGGTAGTTGACCTTGAGTAGAATGTGACAGTATCATTGATTTTTACAGGACTGCAGGAAGTGTAAGGCTTGCCAAGCTTAGACAAAGGTGTTCCCTAGTAGAATCCGAGTAACAACCCAGGCTGCATCCTGTGCTTTAACTACAAGATTATCATCTGTCAGCTATTAATTATTAGAGTTAGTTGATTGATTAATTATCCCTGCATTTTGTGATTGCAAGGCAGTTGTGTCATGGCTGGATAAGCACGATGGGATAAGTAAGAACACAAACAGAGCAGCGAGGCATTTACAGTGGCTGGACCTGTTGCCCTCCTGTGCCCACGAGCCTCACTGCTTGCTTTGTCTGGCGAAGGTGTTAAAACTGCGTCGGTGAGCGTTGCTGTAGGGCAGCAAGATGCATGCTAAACCCTTGGTCTTGTGTCTTGCAGATGTATGTCCATTCCCGTGACCATGAGAGCAATTCGCAGAAAAGCAGAAACGATTCAAGCAGACACACCAGCCTTGTCCCTCATTGCAGAAACAGTAGAAGACATGGTGAAGAAAAACCTTCCCCCAGCCAGCAGCCCAGGGTATGGCATGACCACAGGCAGCAACCCAATGAGTGGTACCACTACCCCAACAAACACTTTTCCTGGGGGGCCCATCACTACTTTGTTTAACATGAGCATAAGCATGAAAGAGAGGCATGACTCGGTGGGCCATGGGGAGGACTTCAGCAAAGTGTCTCAGAACCCTATTCTCACTAGTTTGTTGCAGATCACAGGGAATGTGGGGTCTACCATTGGCTCAAGTCCAACCCCTCCCCATCACACACCACCACCAGTATCCTCACCAGCAAGCAACACCAAGAACCACCCCATGCTCATGAACCTTCTTAAAGAGAATCCTCCTCAGGATTTCTCCACTCTGTATGGGAGCAGCCCTCTCGAAAGGCAGAACTCTTCCTCTGGCTCTCCCAGAATGGAAATGGGCCCTGGGGGGAATAAGCAAAAGAAAAAAAAATCCCGCATGCCAGCCGACAAGCCCAAGCATCAGACTGAGGATGATTTCCAGAGGGAGCTCTTCTCAATGGATGTTGACTCCCAGAACCCCATTTTTGATGTCAACATGACTGCAGATACCCTGGACACCCCTCACATTACTCCAGCACCCAGCCAATGCAGCACTCCTCCTACTACATACCCGCAGCCTATACCTCACTCGCAGCCCAGTATTCAGAGAATGGTTCGACTCTCTAGTTCGGACAGCATTGGAGCCGATGTTACTGATATCCTCTCGGATATAGCAGAGGAGGCTTCCAAGCTCCCCACCACTAATGAGGACTGCCCGCCCATTGGTACTCCCGTGAGAGACTCTTCTAGTTCAGGACATTCACAAAGTGCCCTCTTTGACCCCGATGTTTTTCAGACGAACAATAGCGAGAACCCGTACACAGACCCAGCAGACCTGATAGCAGACGCTGCTGTGAGCCCCAACAGTGATTCTTCAAACCATTTTTTTCCAGACGGGGTAGATTTCAATCCTGACTTGCTGAACAGTCAGAGCCAAAGCGGCTTTGGGGAGGAATACTTTGATGAGAGTAGTCAGAGTGGAGACACGGATGATTTCAAGGGCTATGCATCCCAGGCTCTAAGTACTTTGGGGGTACAAGTATTAGGGGGCGATGGGGGGGAAAATAAATTTAAGGGAAGCAATCAGTCGGATACAGTAGATTTTAGTATTATTGCAGCTGCAAGCAAAGCACTGGGGTCCTCTGACATCATGGAGCACCACAGTGGAGGTCAGAGCCCCTTACTGAATACAGGGGATTTAGGAAAAGAGAAGTCTCAGAAACGGGTAAAGGAAGGCAACGGTTCTGGAGGTAACCTGGCAGGTCCTGGAATAGATGGGAAGCCGGGGAAGCGCAGCCGGACGCCATCCAGTGACGGCAAAAGCAAAGAGAAGCTCCCGAAGCGAAAGAAGCAGGAGACAGACGGGAAGTCTCCATCTCACAGCTCGTCAAACAGGCCTTTCACGCCACCAGCGAGCACTGGTGGGTCCAAATCTCCTGGCAGTTCAGGCAGATCTCAGACTCCTCCCGGTGTGGCTACTCCTCCTATTCCAAAAATCACAATTCAGATCCCAAAAGGAACAGTGACTGTTGGCAAACCGTCTTCTCACGGCCAGTATAGCAGTAGTGGCTCTGTCACCTCCTCCAGCAGCAAAAGCCATCATAGCCATTCTTCCTCCTCCTCCTCTTCCTCCTCCTCTTCAACCTCAGGCAAAATGAAAAGCAGCAAATCCGAAGGGTCTTCGGGCTCAAAGATGAGCAGCAGCCTCTACTCAAGCCAAGGTGGCTCAAGTTCAGGTCAGTCCAAAAGCTCGACGCAGTCGGTGGGAAAGCCTGGGTCCTCCCCCATCACCAAGCACGGCCTCAGCAGCGGGTCTGGAAGCACCAAGATGAAACCTCAAGGAAAGCCATCGTCGCTTATGAACCCTTCCATGAGTAAACCAAACATCTCGCCATCTCATTCTCGACCTTCCGGAGGTTCTGACAAGCTTGCTTCTCCCATGAAACCTGTTCCAGGTACTCCCCCGTCATCGAAGGCGAAGTCACCTATCAGTTCAGGTTCTGGAGGCTCTCATATGTCTGGGACTGGATCGAGCTCGAGTATGAAATCGTCTTCAGGAATGGGATCCTCTGGGTCCATGTCACAAAAGCCGCCTCCTTCATCGAATTCTTCCACGGCATCTTCATCTTCCTTTTCATCTAGCGGGTCTTCCATGTCTTCATCTCAAAACCAGCATGGAAGTTCCAAAGGCAAGTCTCCTAGCAGAAACAAGAAGCCATCTCTGACTGCAGTCATAGACAAACTTAAGCACGGGGTTGTCACTAGCGGGCCTGGTGGAGATGACCCGATGGATGGACAAATGGGGCCAAGTTCCAATTCCTCAAGCCATACTATGTCCTCCAAACACAACATGTCTGGGGGGGAGTTCCAGGGCAAACGCGAGAAGAGTGACAAAGAGAAATCTAAAGTCTCTGTTTCCGGAGGATCTGTTGACTCTTCCAAGAAGAATTCAGATTCCAAAAACGTCGGAAGCACTGGAGTGGCCAAAATTATCATCAGCAAGCATGATGGTGGTTCCCCTAGTATTAAAGCCAAAGTAACTCTGCAGAAACCTGGGGAAGGAGGGGGGGATAGCTTAAGGCCTCAGATGGCTTCTTCCAAAAGCTACGGATCCCCTCTAATCAGTGGATCTACTCCAAAACACGAACGCTGCTCTCCCAGCCACAGTAAGTCACCAGCATACACTCCCCAAAACATAGACAGTGAGAGCGAGTCGGGCTCTTCCATAGCAGAGAAATCCTATCAGAACAGCCCCAGCTCTGACGACGGCATTAGGCCACTGCCTGAATATAGCTCAGAAAAACACAAGAAGCACAAAAAAGAGAAGAAAAAAGTGAAAGACAAAGACCGGGACAGGGACCGGGATCGGGACAAAGAAAGAGACAAGAAGAAATCTCACAGCATCAAGCCAGAGAGCTGGTCCAAATCCCCGATTTCAGCTGACCAGTCTCTCTCCATGGCCAGCAGTGCTATGCTCTCGGCTGAGCGACCATCCCGGGCTAGCCCTGAGTTTTTGATCGGGGAAGAAGACGATGATCTCATGGATGTTGCTCTAATTGGCAATTAATTTCCTGAGTGTCTTTGAAAGATACCAAGTACGCAGGACCTGCAGGTTCTAGAGATGGAAAGGAAGGAACCATTCGTTGCAAACCTGCCACGCTGATGTCGATGAGGTGTTATAAGAGAAAAAAAAAAAAAAGTATTTCCAAGGATCTCCAAAGTTCACACAGAACGTGTGAGTGCCAGCAGCTCATTCTGCAAGCCAGGTTCCTGACTGTGGCCTTCATCCTACGGACACTTACACTCATTCTTAATTTATAAGTATTAATAGGCCCATTAGAGGTAATGGGCATAAAGCGAAGTGTGCGTGTAAGCGTGGGAGCAGTCCTCAAACTGGTGCAAACAAACATAGGCTATTCTGGGAGAATCTGAGTTCCTCTGCCCCTCTTCCCGCTCAGACAGAGTTGGTTTTGCTTTTAGGAAGTTTTAAGCTAATTATTTTAAGGCACGATTTAGGGTTGGGTTTTACTCTTTTTAAAAAGGGTGGTTGGAGGAAAGGAAAAAAAAAAAAAAAGTGCTTTTTAGTTCTTTTTATTTCTGTGGCATTTCTTCATTCGTGGCCTGATTCAGAGCAGTGCTGAGGAACTTTGTCTTCCTCTGGCGTGGGCTGCAGTCAGCCACGGTGAGGGCTGTTGGCTTTTTATTCCAGGTCGAAGTGATGAAGGAATGCTGTCGAATTTCTTACTTCCCTTTCATTTTAGCTATTTATTTATGTCCATATCTGAATGCATTATGCTGCTTGTTTTCATGCGATCTCCATTTTAATTGTATGATGGAGCCCAAAGGGACTCGAGAATTTGGGTAGAGCCTGTGGATTCGGAAAGCTCTGCACACATGCAGCCACTGTAGCTATGGTGAAGCCGGTACAATTCTGGCGTGCATTGGAGCAAATCTAAATTGAAAAGGAACTCCACTGTCTTAATCTGAGCACTGCTTCCTTGTAAACCAAGCAAACAGAACGTCCCCAGGACCCCCGATGCTGCATTTGTAAAGAGAGAGACTGTAAGCCGCACACGAGCCTCAGTCCTGCAAACTTTAGAGCTGTGCTTAATCTATCTGCAGCAAATGCTCCGTTACTGTCGATAGAACAGCTCGTGTGTGTTCGTGGTTAAAAACAGGCCTTGTTTTCTCAAGCTGTTTCTGTTGCTGAAGCGCTTAAGGTTTCTTTCTTTTTTTCTTTTTTTTTTTTTTTTTCTTTTAACTTGCAGCACACTTCTCAAATAGTAATTCTGGTAATGCACACAAGTATTCCCTTCTCTCTCTGGGAGGTGTTAGCCTAGCACTGTGAGTCAGTCACTTCCTCGTGTTAGCACTTACACTGCTGGAAAAGCAGACCCTAACTGGTTCATCTGGATAACAATTGCAGCAGAAGCAGTGGTTTCCTTAAGTGATGGATTTCCCCCTTTTGGCTGGAATTAAGAGCGTGACTCAGGCATCCTCTGTGGTCTTATCTTGTGGTCCTTGAAAGGAAAAGAGACTCAGGAGAGTGTTTTATTTTTAAAAGCAGTTAAATGTGATTTGCTGAAGAAGAAACGTGGGAAATCGCGAGTTCTCCATTCGAATTTTGTACTGGCAGAATCCTGCTCCCCCTGGATTTTGGCGTTGACTCTTGGAGGCCAGGATTTCACCTGTGGGAAGGAGATTAGACTTCGCGCTTGGGGATGCAGCCTGAAACCATGTCAAGGATTTAAGCTTCTTTTAAACACAGAGATTTCCAGTCCTGCTTACGGTCTGACCCCAGTGATATTCCAGGCAAGCAGTTTATTTTCTGGCTCAGTTCAAAGCCATAGCAAGGTAGATGTCTTTTCAGTAGGGTGGCAACTACTCAGTTAATTGCAGGGGGTTTTCACCACTTCCTCCTGCCTTCAGCTTCATTCCCAGGCTCCTGTAGGGTGCAGGAGCCCTGAATTTCCTAAAGCCACCCTGAACTCCAGAGAGCTGCCCTTGTATTTTCCAACCGTCATCCTTTGCTCCTTGTGGTCTGCATACCGTAGCTTCCCCCTCCCCAGTGCTCCTACCTTTACGTGCTGAGATGATAGAAAAGTAGTGAATAAAGCCTAAACCCGGAGCAAATGACGTTATCTTACGCAGCATCAGCCTCGTATGACTGCGGGGTGTCTCTGAAGAGGATGTAAGGAATGCAGCACCAGATGGCTTTATCTTGAGACCCTGCTACCGCGGCTGCACCGGGGAAGTAAAACCTGCTCAGGCTCCAGCAGGTTGTCAGCTGTTTTCATTCTGCCCCTCTCATTTTGTAAGTTACTTTCTTTGTTTGTTTGTCTGAAAGAAGTTCTCTGATCTGTTCAGGGCTGCGTGAAGGTGTAAAGAGCCTTCAAACAAGGCCCTTAAAAGTCGAATCAGGGCTGGGGAGTTCACGGAGGAGTGTGCTGGACTTGTTGATCGGAGTAATGTTTTACCAATGTGAAACGCAGTAAAAGTTAAAAGGAAATACTGTTCAGCTTCAGAACTGACACAGAAATGTGTTTGGAAGGGAAGAGCTGAACACGTTTCCTTCTCTGCTTGCCCAAGACCAAAGTTCACTACTCTAAATGTCTCCTGCGAAAGGGGGGCGGCGCGGACACCCACAGAAGTCCAGGGAACCAAGTCTCCTCCTCTCTCAGCCTCCGTGACACCGAGCGCTACGAGAGAAACCAGGGCCCGAACTGTGGTCGTAGCAGGCTGAAAGCTGTTGGATCCGTTTTGATGCACTGTACCCTACCCCTTTGTATGCCCTCTGTTTTGTATCGTGTGAGAGAAAGAGAGAGAGAGACAGAGAGACCAGAGCCAGGCGCCAGCTGCATGCTGCTTCTACCGCGGTGCGAGATGAGGTACACCCCTCCCTACACAGACGTTTCGTGTGTAAACGCTTTGGTCTCCTACAAATGTTTTATTTTTAAACTATTTTTGCTTATTCTCGACGATATTTTACATCTTTCAGTATTGGAAAGATAAACGTGTAAACAGAATAAAAGCCAAACCTTTTACTCTCAGCTGCAGCGGGCGTTACGGGGCGATTAAAAGCGTTTTTTTTGGGGCTCTTTTGCTCGTGGGGCTCCGGCCGGGCCCCCCTTGATCGCTCCCCTCTCCCCCAGCGGCCTCGGCTCGGGGCGCTCGGCGGCAGCCACGCGGGATTTTCCCGCGGTAATGACGTCACCGCGGCGCGATTACCGATTGGCCGGCGCTGCCTCACCCGGAAGGGAGTGGCGGGGCGGGGGCCGCGCCCCCCTCGCAGCCCCCCCCGCAGCCCCCTCGGGGCAGCCCCGGTTTGGGGGGGGGGGGGGGGCAGGAGGCGCCCCGAGGGACCCCCCCCCGGTACCGGAGGAAGGGAGGGGGGGGCCCGAAGCCCCCCGAAAATCCCCGGGGCGGCGGCGAAATGGGCGCGGCGGCCTGCGGGGTAGGTGGGCGCGGGGAGGGGGAGGGAGGGGAGATTTTGGGGGAGAAGCGTGGGGGGGGGGGGGGGGGCCCCGGATCCGTTCCCCTCCCGGGGCGTCCCCGCCGCAGCGTGCCCCCCCCCCCCCCCCCCGCCGCTCCTCGGCGACCAATGAGCGGGCGCGTTGCTGGCAGGTGGTGTTTTTGTTTTGGGTCGAAGTTGGCCGGAGGAGGCGCCGCGGCGGGCGGAGGCCGCGAGGCACCGGGACCCCCCCCCCCGGGACCCCCCCCCCTCCCGGTACCATCCTCCCCTCACCCCCCCCCCCCCCCCCCTTCAAGCCCCCGGCCCCGCCATGCGGCGGGAGATGAACGGGGTCACCCGGAGCCGCTTCGAGGTGAGGCCTCGAGGGGGGGGGGGGCACTGGATGGGGGGGGCATTGAGGGGGGGGGGGGGTGTCCTGTGGGCCCCCCCCCCTCACACATCGGTCACCGGGAGGGGGGGGGGTAGAGGGTAATGGGGGGGGGGTGGGGAGGGAAAGGGGAAAGGGGAGGGGGGAGGACGAGGAGGGGGAGGATTTGGGGGGGGGGGAGGATTTTGGGGGGGGTCCCTGGGGGGTGATTTTGTCGTTCCCGGGTCCCTGAGCGGCGCGGGGGGGGGGCGCTTGGGAGCCCCGGGCCCTGTGCGGCCTCCGGGCCCTTTGTCCGCGGCCAGGCCGGGCTCTGCCCCCCCCCAACCCCCCCCCAAACCCCTCCCTGGGGCTGTGCGGGTGCTGGGGGGGGGGATTTGGGGGGGTCGTGGTTTGGGGGTGGTTGGTTTTATGGCTCGGGGGGGTTCTGTGCCCCCCCCCCCGCTTTGTGGTCAGCTGGGAAGCGGCGCTCCGGTACCGGCTCGGGGGGTGAATTGATCCCAACCCCCCCCCTCCCCGAGACCCCCCTCGTGGGTTTTTTTTGGGTTTTTTGTTCCGTCCCCCCCCCCCCCCCCCCCCCCCTCCAGGGACGAGGCCCCGCGTTTGGGCTGTGGGGTTTGGTGCAGCCCCGACCCCCTCCCCTGCTTCCCCCCCCCCCCCCCCCGCGAGCCCCCAGCCTCGAGCTCGTGGTTTTTCCACATTTAGGCCTGAAAAGCCAAATGCTGGTTTATTCCCTCAAAAACGGGTTTGTTTTTTGAAGGGGACGTGGCCACAGCCAGACAAGCCGAGACGGGACCCGGTGCTCCGGGGGGGGGGTTCTTGGGGTGGAGGCCTCTGGGGAGGCTCTGCCCGGGGGGGGGGGCTCAGCCTCCAGGCCCCGGTAGTGCCCGGTGTGCTGGGGGGAGGCCGGTTGGACCCCCCCAGGATGGGGAACAGGGGCCTGAGCTGCCCCTGCCGGGTTCCCAAATCTGCTCCCGAGTGGCCTGGGTGAGGATTTCACCCCAAAAAATTTCCCAGTAAATTAGGGTGAGGGGGCAGGGGCTGCGCTTCTGGAGGTCAGCTTGCTGGGGGGGGGGGGATTTCTGCTCTGCTCCCTCTGAGCTCCCCTCCTGCCCAGCCCCACAGGAGCCTGTCCCAAATGAGCCCCCCCCCACCCCCCCCATTCATCCCTGTGCCCTTGGCTTAGGGCGCAGCTTTTTGGGGAGGGCTTTTTGGGGTTGCTCGGTTCCCTAAAGCCGAGAGCTGCTCAGCACGGGGGGGACCCGTGCGTGGTCGGGGGTGATGCTCCCTACAAAACGGGGCTCCCTGGGGGGCTGCCAGCACCCGAAGCACGGAGGGATCCTTGCTTTTTAGACGCCCAAACCTCCCGTTAGCAGGAGCCAATTTGAGCTCTTTGTGGGGCGGAGGAAAATCAGGAATAAACACCGGGGATGTGGCTGAGGGGTGGGCAAACCCCGTTGCAGGCCAAGTGCATCGATTCCGTGCTTTTGGAGCGTTTTTCTCTTGGGGTTCCGGGTGCTGAACGCCAGGCAGCTCCGACAACCCCCCCCCAGCAACCTGCCTCGTTCCTGGGTCATCTCCTGGGTGGGATGAGGTGAGCTGGGAGCAGAACGGGACCAGGGAATGCCCCAAACCCGAGCCCTATAACCTCGGTTACCCCCAATTCCCTTTCCCAATTTCCAATTTCCCTTTTCCCTGTTTCGGCGGCGCGAGGCAGCTCCTTTTTGGGGCCGCCTTTGTTCCCGATGCAGGGCTGCTCCTGCGCTGGGTCAGGGCTTTGTTATTTCAAGCCCACGAGGTTGTGTAAACACAGGGACCCGGGCAGGGCAGCGGGTAACTCTTTGCCTCCCGCTTTTATGGCAGAAAAGAAGAGGAATCCCTGCTGGGGGGGATGCTCGAATCGGCCCCGTTTGGTTTCGGCAGGTACCTGGCGGGGTGCCCGAGCACAGAGCTGTGTTTTTGGGGGGTGCAGAGCTGATGCCCGGGTTTTTCCAGGCTCGCGTTCGCTCCCCGTCCCTGTTTTGTTGTTTTATTTCGGTGTTACCTTATGGCTCGCTTTCTGTTTTAAGCCAGCGCTCCTGGAGACGGGGACTTTTTGGGGCAGAAGCCTGCGAAATTGTTCCTGTCCGCCAAGTTGTGCGGAAGCTGAGATGAGGAGAGGGAAACGGCGACCGCTCACCTGCGGCTGAGCCCCGTGCTCCAGCCCAGGGCTTTGGCACCCAAAGGCGGGTTGGTTGAGCTCAAAACCCTCGGGGCAGGCTGTGGGATCAGGCAGGAGCATGGGGTTTGAGGAGGGGGCTGTGGGGGGGTCCTGGGTGCTCAGAGTTTCTCCCCTGTGCTCCCCGAGCTGTGTTCGGGAATGGCCACGACCACAAAAGGGGCTGGTGCTGGGGAAGGCGTTTTGGGAACCTTGCATCCTTTGGTGAAGTGGGGGCAGGATTCGGGCTCCCTGCCCGTCTCGGCCCTGTGCTGGCCAGCAGCACGTTGTCCCTGCTGTAATTAGCGTGGCCAGGCCGTAATTAGGCGGAGCAGCAGCTCTGGGAGGGGGATTAGGTGAGCCTGGCCTCAGCCTGCGCCACCCGCGAGAGGCGGCGTGGGGGCTGTGGGAGCTGCTGCCCGCTGTGTCCCCGTGTCCCCGTGTCCTCCTCCTGCTGCTTCCTCTGCCAGGAGCCACTGGCAGCTCGGGCAGGAGTGGAAGCGTCGAGTTTTTGGCAGAAAAGAGGCAGAAATGCCCCCTCCTGCCTTTCCTCCCCGGCTGTGCGCTGACACCGGGGCAGTGAGGAGCACCGGACCCAGGTCTGGTCTGCAGGTGAGGGGTCCTGGCCTTGTTTGTGGGGGGCACAGCCTCATTTTGGGGGGCTTCCTGATGGCCCCAGAGCACACGAAGCCCCCGGGGCCCCCCCAGGAGAGGTGTTGACCCGCGCCGTGCCCATCAGGAGCAGGGCTGGCCGGCGTGCGGGGCTTTGCCTCGCTTCGTTGTGGGCGCCGCTGTTAATTGGGGCCTGCACAGGGCAGGTAATTACTATTTTGGCTGCCAGGTTCCCTCCCCGTGGGTTCCGCCTGAGTCACCCCGAGACGAGAGCCAAGGCGGTGGCGTCGGGCCCCATCCAGCCGGGCTGTGGGGCCATCGGGGGCACCCCCTGCCCTCCTTCTGCACCCCGGCACCGTCCTTGGCTCCGTCTGAGCGCTCGTGTCGGGTCTGTCCCCATCTCGGAGGTGACAAAGCCAGCACTCAACGAGCTCCTGGCCACAAACACAGAGCAGCCAGGGCGCTGGCTGAGCAAATTTGTTTATCAAATCGGTGTTCGAGTCAGGCCGAGCTTGGGTACGTCCATGGGGAGCTGGAGGGCTCGCTTGGAGCCTGGGATATTCACGCGTGGCTCTAAAAGAAAAATCCATTCGGAAGGTATTTCTAGCAGGCTGCCGACCTGCTAAAAGAAGCTGCTGAAGTGGCCACAGGAAAAAATAAACAGGGATCCTGGCTGTCTTATGGCGTGGTTCATGGCCATGGCTACGTCCCTGCACAGCCAGGAAGTCTTTGTCGTATTTATACCCTCCTTTGTTGCTCTTGGATGTTTTTTGTTTTTTGTTTTTTTTTTTTATGGTCAGCCGTCTATATTTAAAGCTTTCGAGGGTGTGTGTGAGAAAGTAGCATCGTTTTAAATCAAATCTATGTAATAGGTCGTAAAATACCCAGCTGACCACTTGTAGGATGCTGAGGTTTTTAATGGAGCTTGGAAAAAAAAAAAGCGACGCCCAGAACCACATCTGATGACGGCGTACGGGGTATTTTTGCCTCTTGCTGTTTTTGCCACCTATTTAAAACGAGATGCCAGCCGCCTTTGACCTCTGCAGCTCTTGGGTGTGAGACAACTCCTGGGAGGGACGAGGACGATGAACCACGAGCCTCTGCCTCTGGAATGCCCCCGGGGGGCTCCGGGTGGTGCCTTCCAGCCCTGCACCGAAACCCCAAGAGCTTTTGGGTGCAGTTGTGGGCTGCTTTGTTTGTGGGAAGCCGTCCTGGAGCCGGGGCTTGGGCTGGAGAACGACCCAGATGAGCAAAAAGCGCGTGGATGCAACCCTCCTGGTACCTGGCAGCAGCCTGTAGCTGTACAATCACAGGGTGTAGCACGTGGTACATCCTCTGAAATGTTTTTTTTTTGGCCCCAGACGTCCCCCGGGTTGTCAACTGTGCTGCGTTACCTGATTTGGGGTTTTGCCCTCCGGGTGCAGTGCCCTCGCCAGCCGCTCTGCTGCTGTGCCGGGGCTGTGCAGCAGAGCAGGCAGCTCTGGGGTGGGTTTCTGTCAGGCTTCACCGATTCTTTCATCGCTCTCGTGCTCCCAGCACTGCCAATTCAAGAAAAAAAAAGGCCATTCATTATTTTAACCCCGTTCCTGGGTGCAGGTGCCAGCCAGGCTGCGCTCCCCGTGCCCCATCCGCTCCTCACTGCCCAGCTCCCCTAACGCACCGAGGAGGGCGAAGCGCTCCGGCGGTGTGCGCCGAGCAAACTGCCCGTCGAGCTATTTTTAGGGAGATTAAGCCCGTAATCAGCCTTCACCGGCCGGGCTCTGCCTCGTTTCTTCCCGGTGCTGCTTAGTCACGGCCGTGGCCGGAGCCAGGCGGGCGCTGGCGGTGCCGCGGGAGCTGCCCCGGCGCGGTGGCGGTGCCGGAGCTCGGGGTGGCAGCGCCTTTGTTCGGCAGCCAGCCATTTTCCTCGGAGGCTTCGCACCGATTAGGCTGGATGGGATGAAATAAAACTGGCTGTGGAACCGCGGGCTGGCAGCAAAATTCCCCCGGTGTGGACGCGGGTGTGCGCACAGCCTCTGCGGCGCGTGCTGAGGAGCCGCGGCCGTCGCCTCACGGCGGTTCTCGGCCACGCGATGAGTTCTCGGTGCCTTTGGCAAGGCTCAGCCCGCCCCAGCCTCTGCTTCCCCTGAGCCTCGTGCTGGGAAAGGGGACTGGAGGTTACTCCAGGCGTGCTGATGATGCTGCAGGTGTCTCAGCCCTGTAGCAGCGCTGGATTTCTTTTTTCAGAAGAGCAGAACCAGAGGCGAGGTGTTGGTTGTGCTGGCAGCGGTCGTAAGGAGTCCCTTTGGAGCTTTGCTGAGCTTTTCCTGCAAAGCAGACACAGAATGGATTCCATGTCTTGGCTTTTACGCTCAGCTTTTTTTTTTTTCTTTTACTACCTTAGGGTGCAGGGGATGTGCTGGGTTTGACGTGCCTCCTGCTGCCTTTCGGTGGCTCTCCTGGGCTCCTTCATCTCCGTGTGGCCCCTGGCAGACAGCAGTGGTACCTCCCAGGGCTCCCCAGCATTTAAACTGGCGTGAATTTGCACAGAGGTTTCGGTTCTTTCCTCTTGGAGCAGCAGAAAGCTCCCTGGCAGCTCTGAGGGGTGATCTCAGAAACATCTCCGCACAGCCTGGGGAGGGATGTCAGCTGGCAGAGCGCGCCAGCTGCCTTTGTAATCCCTCACTTACGGAGGCAACTGTTGATTCCCCACCTTTCCTAGCTTAAAAACAATTTCCAGAACGCATTATTTATCCCCTAATAATTGCAGTCTGGTTTCCGCCTTGGTTTTAATCACTTTATTTCCTGCGCTTGCGAGCGGCCGTGGAGGGTCTGGCCGGCGGGTGCGGGTGGACCGGGGGTGCTGAGCTCCGGGTCCAAGCAGCAGCGAAGCCTTCAGCCCCAGCCACCTTCCTCCTTTCTTTGTAAGGCTGCTCCGAAGAGGTTGTCCTACACCAGTTCTGTAATCACAGCGTTTAAAAAAGGGTATTTATGCAAGTTTGGGGGGGATCTGATTCAGGTCGTGTCCGTTCTGCCGCGTTTGCTTCGTATCGAGACACGAAACGCTTCCTGAGAACCCGATGCCGGCGGTGTTTGTGCTGGCTTTCGGGAATATTTATAGCTTTAATTTCCTGCTGAGCACCTGGAGGTCACAGGGCCCAGGGGTTTGTTTGTCTGTGTGTCTGTCTGCACTGACCTGATCCCGCTGCCGTCAGCGGGTGCTCCCTGAGCTGGTCAGGATTTTGGGGCTCTCAGGCACACCCCGTGTTGTGGGCTGGTGTGAACGTCGAGCAGAAAGCCCCCAGCCCCATGTCCGAGTGCTTCTGCTGCCCCTTAGAGCACTGAATTCCGTGAAGCTCCTGATAACCGGCCTCCCTTTTTCCCCCCCTGAGCTTTAGAAGCAAAATGTTTGAGTCCAAAGTCCGCCTCCAGGCTGGCGCGGGGCGCTCAGGTGCCGGCTGGGCTCGGCACAGAAGCTTCTGAATTTAGGGCTTGGGGGGTTGTTTTGATTAAAAATGATTTCTTTGAGAGCACGCGGAGGGGATGGAGCATCCCACCTCGTCGGTGTCCCTCCCGGTGGGCGATTCTGCGCGGGAAGGAGTGCTGCAAAGGGTCAGGCTGAGAGCAAAGGAGCCCTGGTGGCCACCGCTGGCTTGTGTCAGTGAACTCCCCGGGGTTTGCCGAGGAGGCAGGATTCCTGCTGTGCTTGGCTGTCAGCCGTGTGTGCCCAGGTAGGTCCTGGCCTTCCAGAGGTCCCTCCTTTTTGCTCCTCACCTCCTCCGTGGGCAAAAACGTCCCTGGAACGAAGCGCTGGGGAAATGCTGGCGGTGGTCAGCGCCAGGCAAGGCAGCCGGGCATCTCTTCGTGTCTAATCTGCACTTTTCTGGGGGGAAAAAAAAAGTCCCCGCTGCCGCTGTTCTAGCGGCGAGTCTTTTTTTTGGTGTGTCAGGCGGGTTTGCTGTTGTTCGCTAAAAATGCAGGCAGCCAGTTCAGAGTTGCTTACAGGGAGATGCTTGGAATAGTTAGAGCGAAGGAAAATGAAACGCGCTTTGTGTTCTCCAGCTGAATATTCCTCACTCGCGTCCAGTAAACTGTAAATGCTGAAGCAACTCCGTTAGAAACTTCTCAAGTGTCTTTTTCCGATTGCAAAAAAAGGGAAAACCAAAGCTTTGGTTCCTCGTGGGCATGCCCAGCCCTTCCCAGGGGAACAGCAGCACCCCTGCCGGCCCCACGCCTCCTCCAGACCCCCCCCGTGGGCAGGGGGCAGCCCGGTGCTGGGGGCTTTCTGTGGGTCTGGGGGGCAGGAGCTCAAAAGTTTGATGGGCAGAGGCTTAAAGCCCTCAAAGTGAGCAGGAAGCATGCTTTCAGCAGAGGAGCTTGTCCTCGCTCTTGCAGACTGAAGCAGCCTGGTGCTGGAGCCTCCTCCCTTAGTGCAGCGTCTTTTTTCCAGGTGGGAACATCTAAAATACGGCAGAGTGGGGGCTGCCTGGGAGGAGCTGTTGGCTCTGCCAGCTTCTGGCATCACCCTGGCCAGTACAACACGCTGTGTGTTATGGGGAGAAGATGCACAGGGGCTCCGAGCACGGCAGGGGGCTGAGTCCTGTGCTCCTACAGCTCCCGGAGCGAGGCAGAGCCGGGCTGCTCAGGGGCCGAACGGGTGGCTGCAGGGATGTCACCACGTCCTGCTTTGTCTTCCAGCTCGAATAATCCGTGCCTGCTTCGAGTTGCTTCACTTGGGGCTTGCGTCAGCTCTTGCTCACGTCCCTCTCTGCGTGCGTGCCGAGCACGGGGCATACCTGGGTGTCTCTCGTGCAGGGCCACCGGTAATTACACGCTGTCATCGCCGCACGCCCGGCTGCCAGGGGCTCTCACCTTGCTCCTGTGTTGATGTCAAGCACCGTGACCCAGTTGGGGCTGCCGTGCCCTGCAGTGGGTGCTTGAGGGACTTTGATGGGAGGTGATAAGGGTGTTTTTTGGATGCTTTTGTCCTTTCTGTGCTCGCAAGCTCGTGTGGTCTGAGTGCTGCTGGGTGGCAGCGCCCCAGAGGGAGGCCCAGCAGAGCCCCCAGACGCATCGCAGCAGCTTCCTGACCTCTGCATCCTCATCTCCGGGGCGTCTAATTGCTGTGTGAGAGAGCAGGAAAGGGTAATTGAATTCGGGGGCACCTGGTGAGTCCGTGTGAAGGACTGGAGGCTGGATGGGGAATGGTTTTGACCTCGCTGCTGGCTCCCTGCCCCCGTGGTGTGCAGGCACCCGGGGTGCACCTCGGCCCTGCCTGCTCCAGCCTGCTCTCAGCTGAGCCACCTGCTTGTAATTCCCCTTTTATTGCCCAGTAAATGTAAGCAGCGCATTAACATCTTAATTGGCTTGCTCGATAAAGGATTGACTCCAGGATTAAATCTCCCGGTTTCATCATTTCTTTGGGCTGGTGGAGGTGCTGCCAAGCACTGAAATGGATTTTGTTCATTCTTCTTTTTGAGCCCCTGTTGGAAGGGGGAAGCGCTTCCACTTGGAGGATGCTGAGACGTGTGTGCACCGAATACCCACAGGGCTGTGGCGTGTCTCTGTGTGAATCTGCAATCAGACATCAGCCCTGGAAAACTCTGCGGGTGCGGACGTGGCTCTGAAGATCCCAAGAGGAAATGATATGAAATAACTGCGATTTGCAGCACTCTCCATTCTGAATTTTGTCCAGCTCTGGCATTTTGGCAGGACCTATTTCCCTTACCCTTGCAGCAGGCTACAACAACCTATACTACTTTAATACCAATCTTAAAGCCTAGTGCACGCTTCCACGGCGTTTGTTCTGGATCTGTCCCCCCTGTTCTAGCTAGAAAAGACATTGCTCAAGCTTCAGACACTGAGGCAGTGACTGAAACCTTGTGAAAATAAATCTTTGGGTTATGTTCTACCAAAGGCAAGAACCTCCTGACCTGCCAGGCCCACAGACATTGTTGCTGTGGGGACTGCCCAGAGAGGAAAAGCTCTGGGCAGCTGAGCTTTGTGGTACGTGCAGCCTGCCAAATTTAGGTGAGAAGCGTGTATTTTTCCATATCCTGTCAAGAAGAACTTATTCCACTGAGTAACACCTGGCTTTAAAGGACGGCGAGGGGAAGATTTGTCTCTAGGAATAGCTCCAGAGGCCTGGAAGCCTGGAATAGGCTCTAACATTTTCAGGCTCTCTTGCTTCTTGTGCAGCTCGGTCCCTGGGTGCACCGAGCTGGCCTCACGGTCCCAGCCCATCCTCGCCTCTGTCCTCCCCACAGAGGAGGAGTAAAAAAAAAAAAAACAAGAAGCTGTCTGCATTCATCCATCCCTGGTGGATGATTTTGATTAAGGATGGGCATGGCGACTGCTGTGAAATGGGAATTGAGCCCAAGCCGTGCTGCCCATGCCCCTGAGGCCTTGCTGCTGGGCTCTGTTTTCAGGCTTCCTGTGCTCCTCCACTCCGGTTCCTTCTTGGAAGCGTCCGACCCCGATCGCATCTGCTCCTTGAATGTCTCCCCCCCCTCTTTTTTGTGACGGAGGGCGCTGGCTCGGATGTCAGACTTGGCCTGGACAATAATGGGAAGGAGAGGACAGATAGGCCTATTTACTATTGTTCTCGTAACTGGGGGTAGAAAAATCACACTCGTTTTCCCATGAATCATTCCTCTGCCTTGCTCTTTCAGTCGTGCTTTCTCCAGAATTTCCTCTGTTCCCCAGCTGATCGAGCAAGCCCCCGAATGACGATGGGATCCCAGGGCTTGGCACCGTGGAGCCCGGCCTGGTGCGGCAGCGCTTCCCTCCTGGTTATCTGCAAAAGGGGGCTGAGAAGCCGCCTGGTGGGCCATTTAGGGCTTGTTAACTTGTGATATCTGCTGGTGGGAAGCTCTCAAAGCGTCTGCGGGGGAGGACGACACCTCTCGGCTGCGTGATGTTTGGGGAGGGGGGGGAACGCTGAGAGTTCACGGCCTGCTGCAGCAGCGCGCTTCAGATAATCAAAAAAGAAAAAGCAAACTGTGGCTCGGAGCAGCTTTCGAGTTTCCCACTGGCTCCAAGGGTGTTGTCGTGTGCCTGCAGTGGTGGAATCATCCTGGGGTAGCCGCTGGGCTGTCACCGACCGTGCTCGAAGGCATTGTGGCAGCAAGTCTGCTCCTTGCACCGGGCTCTGCTGGGTGGCTGCTGCCTCCCATCGGGGCCTCACACACAGCCCCATAAGCCACTAAGCCCTTACTTTCCTTTTTTAACTCTTAATCTGATCCTCTGCCACTTAAGTGACCTGGCCCGGGCTGGTTTTGCCTGCGTCGTGTGCCTGCAGCCCGACTGATCGGGAGCGCTGCCTGGGCTGGTGGCAAGCAGCCTGCTCAGCCCAGAGTCCAGCAGCAGTTTGTACTGGGTGTGTGGCTCAGGAGGAGCACCCCTTAGCCCTCCAGGAGGCTGAAGGGAACCTTTATGAATATTAAAGCTCCTTCTCGTTTGCTGTCAGTGCTGGGGATGGAGGCACGCCTCCAAGCGGAGCGAGGCGCTGCTGCTGTGCCACTCGCAGGGCGCTCTAATCATTCCTCCCACAGGCAGGAGCGTGTGGAGGCTTTCTGTTTGTTTGTTTTTCACCATGGCAAGACTATACAAAGTCTTTTAAATACATGTCGGTACGCCTTAAGAAACACATGAGGGTTGGCAGGTGTATTTTATTTTTTTTTGTATGACTCCTTGAGAAAGAAGTTTCTCGTGCTCTTACAGCTCGTGAGCTGCTTTAGCTGGTCAGAGGGTCCCATCCCATTGCTGGCCAGTTTGCTGCAAGTTTGCATGAAATAGCTTATGGGATACAACGAAGCTCTGGGTTCAGGGCCTTGGAGAACACAGTTCTTTTCCAGAGTCACCTCTCTTCCCATCACAGGACCGATGATCACACCTCCCTTTAAGCCGTGCTTTGGGACTGCAAGAAATTCTGTTTGCCCTTTTCCCCAGGGCTCCTGAGAGCTGTGCGAGCTCTGATACAGCCTCGTTAGGCTCTTCTTCATCAGCCCTTGGCTTTCTTTCGGGCTGCAGAAACCAGCCGTGCTGCACCGATGTCCTCAGCCTCTGTTTGATGGATTTAGAGCTGCTCAGTTGTTCCCTTCTCTCTGACCCGTTCCCCATATGCTTATGTGGCTGCTCTGAACCACACATGAAAGTTTGCCTTCAGGGGGCTGTGGCACGGCTGGAGGACTGGAACGAGCAGTCCCTGATGTGTTCCTGTAGGCAGTGCCAGCTCACAAGTACCCCCCAGTTACCATTCATATCAATAAATAAATAAAACTCTCCTTTATACTTAATCTGCCAATCCGCACAGCGTTTTGGGGCCATTTAAAAACCACGTGGGATGTAATATTAGTTATGGTCTAATCCAGGGGTTTGAGGAGTTGAGTGCAAAGTTTACCTTTGGGGAATTTATTGGGCCAGATGTCTCTGGAAATGGCCTCGTTAACCAGCAGTTTCTTCCCTAGAGTGAAGTAGGTTTTGTTTCCTTAATGAAAATATATGGCTAAATTGTTGACTTGTTTTTGTTTACAGATGTTCTCAAACAATGACGAAGCTGTGATCAACAAAAAACTTCCAAAAGAGCTGCTGCTTCGGTAAGCCTTCTTGATTTGTATTTCAGCTGTGTCGTGTTGTGTTATTTGCAGCCAGGAGCTGGTTTCGCTGGTATGCTCGTAAATCACGAGCCTGGATTGGGTCACTTACAAAGCCATGGACAAACAGAAGCAGATCAAAGGTCTGCACCAGTGGCGGTTTATGCTAAATGTTATTAGGATTTGTTTCTTAAAATGTTAAATTAATTTGCCGGTCGCCTGTTTTGTAGATGGAAGAACTGTAGGACTAATCAGGCCCTTAATGAAAAGAGATGTAAGCGTAGGGTAACGCGTAGGACAGGATTCTGCCCATCTCTGACAAGTGCTGCGTTTAAATAAAAATTCCAAATAAAAATGGCAGAATGGTCCCTGTTGGGCAGGATCAAAGGGATGGGGCTCGGAGGATGCTGGCGTGCAGCTCTGCCTGCTCTCTGTGCTGCTTTTTGCTCGCACACACCCCTGCATGCCATTTGCAGCTTGCCTTCCCGGCACGGGAGCAGCACGAGGGGTGATGCGTGGCTGGCTCAGCCCTCCGTTCGGCGTCTCGAAGCGAAGTCTTGCTCATCAGTGCTTCGAGCTGAGCTGCGAGACTGTAAACGGTGACAAATTGTAGGTGGTGGCTTGAATTATTAACACGAACAAAATTCTCGAGCTGCAAGAAACTGCGCAGCCCTGTCAGCGTTTAATGGTGATAAAAGCCTGGGGAGAAGAGCTCTGGCACAAGAAGCGGCTCCTAGCTCACTTGTGAAATAAAGTGAATAGGAAAAGCAAAAATTGACTGTCTCTTTTGGCCACACCGTCTCCTGTATTTTCTGTAGCAGCATCTCTAGTTGGATTCAACTCCTTCTATGCCAGTATTACTCACTCAAAAGCAAAACCACAAGGTTGTGGGGGTTGAGTTTAACTGAGGATGTGCATGGACCTCGGGGGACAGCGGTCTGTGGGCACCGGGCTCCCCTGGGGCAGGACCTTGCTGGAGCGTGGGTGAACTCCTGGCAGCTTGCTCAGAGTGACCAAGGAGCACTCAGGCAGAGGCTGGTGGCATTGGGGAACGTCGCTGGGTGGCTGGAGGAGGATTTGTGGTGAGCAAGGGAGGCTTCTGCACCACGCAGGAGCCCGGTCAGTGCAAACCCCGTGGCTGGGTTCTCAGCACTGCATGCACTTCTGCAGCGTGGGAACGCTTTGGGGTCTCGTCTTGCTATTACCCCAACGTGCTGTAGGAAGAGCAAGCGGTCGGGATCGTGCAGAACCTAGGGAAAATCAGGAGGTGGAGTTTATAAATGTTAAAGTTGATAAGTAATAGTTTTGAGAGTTGGAATTCACTGTTAGCATACTGTGAAAATTAATTAGTGGGGATCGACAGTGCGGCCTTTGAAAGAGAAACTTGGATGCCTTTATCTGCAGGAATCTCCTGTAAATGAGCGTCGCTGTCTACAAGACAAAGACTCGTGTGTTTAAGCAGCGCTGCTGCGTGAAGGCTTGTTCGCTGGCGTGTTCCTTCTGCAGATGGCATTGATGCCTCATGCATGTGGTTGCAAAGTGGAAAGCTGTACTCGAGCAAAATAAAGAGTAGGAGGATATGCGAGAGGTGGACAGCAGTCGTCACGCCCCACGACAGAGAAGCGTGCGGCTCCCGGAGCGCTCTTGACTGGGGGACAGGGTGGATGTGTGAAGCGCCCGCGAGGCCGACTTCAGGAACCATTTGTGGTGTCCTGCCCGCCGTGTTGCTGCCACACAGTGATGGTTTTGGCTGAGCAGCACTCTTAAACAAAGCTGTCCCGCAGCACCTGGGCCCAGAGCCCAGCCGATGGCCCCGAGCCTCGTCCTGCCTCAGCCTTGTCTGCTCCTGCCCGCTGGGCTTCCAGGGGCTTGCACATGAGCTTGACGCTCTTAAAAATGAGCCAGACCAGGAAAAAGCAGGATTCTGCTGGCTGTCTCGGTTACTTCGGTGCAGCCAGCTCCTCTCTAAGTGGCTCTGGCTGGGTCCCTTCCCCTGGTTTCCATCCACCATGGCCTGTCCCACATGTGTGTCCCCTCCGCTGCTGCCCAGGCCCAGGCCTTGAGGTGCCGCAGGTGCCCGCTGCTCTCAGCATGGTGTGGGGCTGCTGAACCGCTGTGCCTGTGGGGTTAGGTGGCCTTGGGAGCTGTCTTTGTCCCCTCTGGGTGGCAGGTAGGCCAGGCCAGGTCTCCCCTGGCATAAGCAGCTTTTGCTCCAGCTCCACGTCCTGCCCTCCGCCTGGCGTCATTGCTTGGAGCTCTGGATCTGCCCGGAGCGAAGAGGTGGCGGAGAAGCCATGGGGACACCCGTTGTGCCCCCTCCGCTAAAACGGGAAAGGAGAGAAATTCAGCTTGAGCAGTGGGCCACTGGTGCTGCTGGTTTTGGAAGGTGAAGGTCTGGGCTGGCTCACCCCAGAGCCTGCAGCTGCCAGGCACCTCATCAGTCTTGGCCCTAATCTAATTAGAGCGGCAGGGGGAAAGTGAGGAGCAGCCCTAGAAAATCCGCAGTGGATTAAGAGGCTGAAACCTGAAAAAAGGCTCCAGCCGCAGTGTGTTTTGGCTAAATTGTCTGCTGCCGGGCTGCTCGGGCAAGGCAGCGTGTTCCAAAGCCTGCTTGGCCCCGCTGCCTCGCCACCGCCCGCAGCGAGCCGCTTTGCAGCAGGAGGCTTCAATCTGACGTGGTGCCAGGCCTGCTGAACTCCGCTGGGGAGGGCTCGGCCTGCCTTCGTTGTTGGCCCCTGCTTGATGATGAAGTGACCGGTGAGGTTATTTTCTTATCATTGGCCCTGATGAGCAGAAAGGCGAGTGCAGGAGGAGAGCAGTCGGCGGAGCTGCGATCGCCCAGCTGCCCGGCAAAGGCAGGGCCAGGAAGACATTACTCAGGCAGCGCTCTTCAACCTGCTGCTGCTGACTTCTTTTCTGCTTTCTTTCACCGGAGAAGCGGAATCTGAGCAAAGCAGCAGATATTTGTTAGGGATCTGGTGTCTTGGAACAGTCCCAAGGGGCCGGGCGGCTGCTTTCTGGTGCCCTGCTACTGCTGTGTCTGGAGATGATGATTTTTATCCAGATTTCCTGTCAGCCCAGGATGCTGCCTTGTCGTCAGGCTTGCTTGTAGTTATTTCAAGTGACCGTGTAGGTTACTTTGCTTTACCCTGTGCAGATTGCTGAAAAGAAACCCAACGTTGATGTCCCGTGCTGTACTTGTGTTGGGTGAAGGCAGACGCTCGGTCACTGCTAGGGCAGGCAGCTTGGTGGTGGGATTTGGGGTGGTTTGAGGTTCCCCAGCAGCTCCTCGGAGAAACAGCAGCCCGTCCTTGGGGCTGTTTTATAGAACTTGAGGCCGTTGTGCCTGCGGGACTTGAGCCGTGCTCCTGCTGCTCCCAGCAGTTTGTGCAAGGGCTGTGGCTGGAGCCAGCGTGGCCCTGCTGCTGGAAGAGTGATTTTTTTGCAGCACGTTCTGCTGAGTCACTGTCTAATATTCCCCAGCGAACGCCAGAGCAGTGCAGAAATGAGAAATGCTCGTAGGCTTTTCAGAGCAGAAGTCCCCAAATCCTCTTGGGGTCCGTGGGTTTCCTGCCGAGGTGCTGTGCAGGATGGCACCCCAGCACCCGGAGCAGCAGAATTTCTCCTTCCCCTCGCAGAGTTTGGCCTCGCAGCGAGCAGGAGGGGGGGGCTGCGTGTCCCAGGAGCCCCCCAGCAGCAGGGCAGCTCCTGGCGAAGCTCCGAAATGTGAGCTTGGGAGGTGAGGGGCAAGCGTTCAGTGCTGGCATCCCCTCTGCTGTGTGGGCAGGCTGGGAAGGGAGGAGCAGGAAGCAGAAAAGAATTTGGCCCTGACAGAGGGATGAGGGGGTTATTAATAGCCTGGGATTTCCACAGAGAAAGCGATTTTAATGAAAATGTAGAAGTGTACCTAGTTATTGACTTAGCCACTGTTCCCATGGAGGTGGTTTCTGTGCTCCTGTGCTGGGAATCCAGGATAAAAGTAGGAATTTTCCCCAGCTTCTCTCACTTCCCCAGGCTTTCCTTGTATTGTTGTTCATTCATATTGTGCTAAATAAATCCTCAGCTCTTGCATACATGGAGACATAAATAACGTTTATTTCAAGGGAAGGCTTGTTCCTAGGCAGTGAGAAGTGAGCGGGGATCTGCGGATGTATCTGAAGTGCTCTGTGGGTACCTGCTAGGTCGGAAATCGCATGGTTGCACCCTACAACGTCACCTCAGTCTGGCTTCTGTCCTCTCCTCAAATTTGGAAATCTGCTTTGTGGCTGTGGATGTGCACGGCACGTTAACGTGCGTGCTGCCTCCCAGGTCTGTAGCAGGAGCCGAGGTGATCCTCCTCCTTTATCTCTGGGACAAAGTGCAGTTTGTCTGTATGCACACCGTGTTTGTTGTTCCCAGCGCTCTCCCCCCAGCTTTATCAGCCCCTGTGCTGTTTATTCAGACGCCTTCTTTGTGAATATCTGGGTAGATGAGCACCTCGTGCGGCTTTCCTCTTCAGCAGGAGAGTTTCAGTAAGCGTTAGTGCAGGGCGTTTGGGTCTCAAAGAGCTCGCTGCTGGCAGCATCTCTTCCAGAGAGGCTCTTCCAGCACAGGCGGCTCTCCTGAGGACGTGGGAGAGCTTTTGTTCACCCTCCCAAGCCCACCACCTTGTGGGGAGGTGTGGAGATTTTTTCCAGCCTTAATGATTCTATAATTCTGTGATTTTCCTTCCAAAAACATTGCATCCTATGGTTTTATAACTGCTGTCACAGAGAATGAATCTTTGCTAGCTTTCCACTCACCACTTGGCCTTTTCTGGTTCTGATGTGTGACTGAATAACGGTACACCATAAAACGATACTATTGATAAAGGCATATTGATAAAGATACGTGATTGATACAGATCTGGGAGCTTTCAATGGGCATGGTACTTTGTGCCTTCAGACGGAGGTGCCTGAGATAAACGCATCGATGTCTTACCCTGCTCTGGCACTGCCAAGTCTCACTGCCGAACTCCCAAGTGAACAGGCCAGCAATTTGGGGTGGTGGCCAGAGCTCGGGGTGTGCCCGTCAGAGGAGCATGCGTAGCAAAGAGGGCTGGTGGAGCACGGAGCATGCCAACACTACTCTGATGTCAGGGAGGAGCCAGCACAGCCAAAAGTGACTTTATTCAGCCCTATCCTGACCCAACTGGTGTTAAGCTGTACAATACCTGCACCCATCTGCTTCAGTGCTCATCCTGTTCACTGAACGCTGTGGGGTGTAAGGTCAGCGCTCCCAGTACATCAGTGTCTCTGCTTTCATTCGTTAACTGCTAGGTTTGCACTTCTTTTCACCGTTCAGCTTTCGACTGATTTGCAAAGAAGTTTTGCTGTCTCCAGCCCTTTTTTTTTTCCCCATTGTTTTTCCTTTTTTTTTTTTTTTTTTTTTTTTTTCACACGTTCCCTTTGTTGTAGATGTGGATAACCAAAAGGTGTCTTTCTTTCTGTTGCAGAATTTTCTCCTTCCTGGATGTGGTCACTCTGTGTCGCTGTGCTCAGGTCTCCAGGGTAAGAACCTTCCTCCTTGCTGGTGGATGTTTGTGGTTTGTGGGACTGTCACGGCTCTTGCCTCCAACCCTCCCTGGCATTTGAGACCCGGGGGATTTGTACAGGGGAGCTTTGTGCACAGGATGTTTCAACTATTGTTATTTAGTGTCCCGTACTAGAGGGGGATGCCAGAAACTTCTGATGGCCACTGAAATCAAAACTGGAACACATTTTAACGGCACCCAAGGCCCTGAGCAGACTGAAAGGGAAGCAGCTGACTTTGACAGAGCTCTCCCAGCAACCTGGGCTTTGTACAGGAGGCCTACACTGAACTTCAGCTGTGATGTGTGGATGAGTCTAAAACTTCCTTGGTTTTTTGTTGAAAGCAAAGAAATTTTGATTCACAAGGATACTTGCACAGTCAACGAGCATTTACTTTCCTATTTGGATTTAGCTGATACGAGTGTAGAAGGAAAAAGGAGTGTCTTGTTTACACTGTTTTTTTCCTTACGTATCTCGTAGTTGGATTCAGGTACCTGTGGGATTCAGGTAGTGAGACCCAGCTTGGATAATTCACTTGGGAAAACTCCACCTGCAGGCCCAGCCACCTGAAGCTGTCAGATGTGTTCAGGTGCTTCATCCTGACAGAACCTGGTTCAGGTCAAACCCGAACCATAACTGGCTCGTCACTAAGATCATACAAAAATACAAAATGCAACATGCTTAAACATTTTTAATTGCATTTTTAAAAGCCCCGTGATGTCCAAGCAGTGTGGTTACAGTCCCACGTTCTCAGAATAACGCAGATCTTCTGATGAAAGCTCTTCCAGCTGAAGGTCACTGCTCCTGCACTGACAGCCCATTTTTGTATGCAGAGATCCCTCCATTAGACATAAAAACATGCAGGGTTTTTAAAAAAAGCAGCTTGCACCTGCTGGTGGGTTTCTCCTCCACTGGAGCTGGTGGCTTCCTCTCGCCAATAACCGGGCGTTAAAACAAGCACCTGTAATGAGGTTGCAAACACAGAAAGTCCATCACCACTCAGTTCTGTGAGCTGCTCTAAGTCCCTGCGTGACTTGCACAAGAACCAGTTAGCATGTTGTGCTGGAGATGTGGCTTAGTGCTTGTCATAGGTGTCGTACAGGAACACGCCTGCATGTGCACACTCTTTCATAACGATGGACTCAGGGCTGTTACGAGACTCAGCTGTTTGCTTTGATGATGCAATTAAAACTTCACGTAAAGTATTGACAGCTGTTTTCAACTCTGCTGAAAACCTTGATTTATTAAGGCACAAAAAAAAAAAAATTCAATTCCCGGTTCTCATTTGTATCATAAGCAATATAGCGATATGAGAGGGGTTTTTAAATTATTATTTATTGATTGATTTGTCCGCCCCTGCCTGCTTAACAAACCAAAACCCACTCAAAGTCAGAGGTACTGCAGCAGTGGTGCACGGCTCTCGGGAGCTGGATGCTTCACCTGGGCAGCTTACAAGGCTCTGAATTTGTCTGGGGGACGTAGCACCGATCTGTGAGGGCCTTGAGCACCTTTTCCTGCTGGAGGTAGGGGAAGGTGTGCAGGGTACCAGCCTCCCCCACCTCTGATGGGATCCTTCCTTATCGGCCCTAATCACTTGCTGGGTTTTCCCCCGAGACAGAATGTTGTTTCTGAATGGAACGAACTGTGACTAGGTCCCCACTGGTGGTTTTTTTTTTCATATTAACAACACGTTTACATTTTTTCCCCCGATAAAGGCATGGAATGTTCTGGCCCTGGATGGCAGTAACTGGCAGCGAATTGACCTGTTTGATTTCCAGAGGGATATTGAGGTATAATTAAGCGACATACAAACCCGTTTTTTCTTGTTAAAATGTAATTACAGCCTAGGATGGATTAATACTCCCAGCGTAACCCCTTCTACCTTCCCTGGAGATAGAAATCATTAATTTCAGTTCTTCTTAGCTTCAGGGAGTCTTTAAAGTCTTGGCAATCCATTCAGCTTTTGAAAATGGACAGAATTACATATCTGTATCAAGACTTAAAGATAGTAATGGAGAGGTTTTACATGCACGTGTTCTAAAAGCAGGAATAAGTAAATAGGTATATTGAGGAAACTTACTAATGCAGAGCAGAACTCAGGCTGCTTTTCCTTTGACTCAAAAAACAAAAATCCTATCACGGCACTGACCTGGACCATTAAGACTCTGAATGTCTCTTGAAACGTGGCCCGCAACATCTCTCTTTTCCCATCTGTCTTTAATGTAAAGAAATGCGGTGTAAATGTGGAGGATTCAGGGGCAGAGTTGTTCCTAAAAGATGCAGCTTTGGCAGTGCTTCGTGGCAGCCTTTCTAAATCTGTCAGATGCGGTCTAGTTAGCGCCGACAGGAAGGGATGCTGCTGTCATCTAAAAGCTGAAATTTCATTTATCAGGATAAGAGAGAACAAAACAAAGTTACGAGAAGCTTGTTTCTTACCAGAATATTTGGTTTCTCACAATATTCATTTGCTCTTTGAACTGTTTTGGAGGCGGGAGATAGAGCTCATCGTTCCACGTACTGTAGACATGAAGCAGGCGATGACTGAAGACGCACACCTTGTGGGAATTGGAGGGAAACACTCAGTTTTTGTGGAGGAGGGAGTTAAAACCTTCCTGCCATCTAAGCAAGACGCCCAGATAAAGTCACCACCCCGTGACGCTGGGTGACTTCTGCCTGCCTGAAGTCTGGCCGGGCTGGGACTCCTCGCAGGAAGCACACGGTGTGATGTTGGTGGTGTTGATAACAGATACTGATCTGATAACAGGCACTGATCTCCTACCGTGCCCTGGACGTGCCGGAGGTGTGCCAATACCTTGCACGGAGGTGCAGCACAGCCAGAGGTGCCCGGTCTAGCAGGAAGCGTGGCTGGAGCTGATCCACTCGGTCTGTGTAGGAGGGAGAGCAGAGTGCTGCGGGCACAGCCCCACCTGCTCTTCATGACTGCTTTTTGCATGGTTTCCACATCAAATGTGTGTTCTTCCACGAGCCCCAGCCTCCCCTTTCAAAGGGAGGTGCCGTGGTGTGTTGCACCGAACCTCCGAGCACCCGCCAGGCCTCCCGATGTCCTAAATGTTCCTTGCTTTAAAGCAATGCAAATCCAGCAGCTGATGTAAATTGCATTTATAATGGGACTTATTCAAATCTTCTCGTTCAAGCGTGTGACTTCGTAGGCTGGCCAGAGGAATCACAAAGGTACGCCTGCTGCTCGGGAACCCTCCAGCCCTTCCATGCAGGTCAGGCTTTCGGCTGTTCCCACTGCCCCCCAGGGCCTGTGGTGTTGGCAGGAGCCCCCCCAGAGCTCTGGTGGGGCTGGTGGCCCTCCTTCGGTCGTGGTATTACGTGGTGCCCAGCCTGCTGCTTGATTCTTAGTTGTTTTGGTTGGAAAAAGGTAGTAGGAAAACATCCTTGGCCCTACAGGGGGCTTAAATGCTGCCTTGACGAACTGAGAGGGGTTCCTGGTGTGTGATAAGCAACCCTGGAATAAAGTGGAGGGGAAGGTGGTGCAATTCCTGGACGCTGCTACTGATGCTCTCAGTGGCTTTTGTTCAATCAGAAATACCTGGCTAAATGCTAACTTGTCCTAGGGACTTTGCAGCCTTCCACCAATTGCAAATGTTGGGGGGTGGGAAATCCATTCTCCAGATCTGTTGAACACAAAAGTTTGGATCCCTTTTCTGCAAGGGGAAAACTGGTGGGCTAGCTGTGTCTCAGCTCCATTTTGAATAGAAATTGAAGTGTGTCCGTTCACAGTATGCTCACCGTACTCATTTGTCAGTCTTCTGCCCCCCTGCAGCAGCAGCACTGCTGCTTTCCATCTGCTTGGGTAGTCTGCATCAACATCCAGGGCTCTGGGCTGGAGGAAATCCTCAGCTGCCAGCCTGAACTCGCCTCCTCCAGCCGTAGGTGCCTTTTCTCTCCATCTTCAGAAGCTGAATAATTTCCCCTCTCCCTGCCTTAGATTATCCCCGTGGCACTTTTTGTTTCCGTGGCAATGTCTGACCTAGAATAACAAACTGTTGTTGTTAGAAGTTTGAATTCAGCTTTTTGAATGCTGAAGTCACTTGGGGTTCTTCTGGATTTTCACGTAACTCCTTCTGTCTCCAACAGGGCCGAGTAGTGGAGAACATTTCCAAGAGATGCGGGGGGTTCTTGAGGAAGCTGAGCCTGCGTGGCTGCCTAGGAGTGGGAGACAACGCATTAAGGTAAAGGCACAGCTCGCTTCTGCTCTTAAAAGTAAAGTAGAGAGTGATTCAGCCTCTCCAGCCACAGAGGGCTGATAGGCACGAACGCTTTGGAACTGAGATCTTTAGCCTGTGCCTGACTTAAAACACTGAGAGCAGTAACACAGAAGCAATCTTTATCGTTCCTTAACTTCGCTCGCTGGTTGTTTTCATTAAAATAATACCAGCTGCTGCTACAGGCTAAGCAGTAATTGCTGCTAAATCACAAACTTTTGCCTTTGGGCTGGGAAATCTATGAATTTATTTCCATTCGGTGAAATCCCAGGGCAAGATACAGGGCACCGTGAGGTTACTTCTTGTTTATTTTGCCTGAGACCATTTTCTAAAATTTTATCTGATGTGTTAAATGCAGTAGAACGCCTGGAAATGTATTGCCTGACAAGTACAGTGTTTTGCCTTTCATTCAATAAAGGACATTTGCACAGAACTGCAGAAATATTGAAGTATTGAACCTGAATGGCTGTACCAAGATCACAGACGCGTGAGTAATGATCTCTTCTGTTTCCACTGTTATCCCCCTTTTCTGGGGGGAAAGGGGGATATATTCTCAGCTTCCTTTTTGAAGGGAAGGCCAGGCTTGTGCATGCAGCAGGTAATATAATGTGTGTCGTATGAAATGCGTACGGCTTTGAATATGCCTGTCATGTCAGAGTCTCTCATGTGTTCTCTTCCAGTACGTGTACCAGCCTCAGTAAGTTCTGCTCTAAGCTCAGGCACCTTGATTTGGCTTCCTGCACTTCCATAACCAACATGTCCCTGAAAGCACTGAGGTAGGAGTTGACAACGTTGACTTTTGCCCGTTGATTCCAGGTAGTGTGACCCGCTGCAGCCCCGTGTTCCTTGTGTGCCTTGGAGGAGACTGAAGTAGGCTGAGGTTTAACCGTGGTTAGAGTTCAGGCATCCCCCAGCAGAGCTCAGTGTTCACGTTGTGCCTCCTGGTTTGCAGAGACAGGGGAGGAAGATGCAATAAGAGCTGCCCTTAAACTTGTTTGTATCCCTCCTGGCGATTATTTGCAGTAGAAGCATTACGTTGCATTGAAGTCTTGGAGGAGGGATTGGGGGTGTAGGGAGAAAAAAAAAAAAGGCTTAGTTTGTCTTTTTTAAATGTTGGTTTGCTAACAGCCAGCTTCTGCACTGTAAGTGTACCACTGCATACGTAGTGTTTACGTAGCCAGAAGGTGAACTCCAGCATGTGACTATTTGTCTTTTCAAACTGCTTAGGAGACTTGTAACTGCTTAAATCTGCTAAATGGAATTGCCAAGTAATCTAGAAAAGGAAGGGAAAGACAGACATTGGTGGGAAGATATTGGGACAGAGGAAAGGAGGCAAAAAAAAAACACTGAAGGTAACAATGGAGGCCGAGCTTTAAAAAAAAAAAAAATAAATAAAAATTTCAAGTGGTATCCCAGCAGAATAAAATAAAAGGAAAGCTGTATCACGGGGGAAAAAAATGAGGGTTCACCTAGGTACCAACAGAAAAACATGGAAGAAGAAAAAGAAAAAAAAAAAAAAGAAAAAATGAATGGTTTTGTTATTTTTGTGGCTGTGTTAAAGTACTTTGAGCTTGTTTTTTCTTCCCTTGAGGGTCTTCATCCCTGTCTCTAATTTCAAATGGTCAAATTTGTGCTGCAGCTATCTTAAATACCTGATAGCATCTATATTTCTTGATTGCCAATTGCACTGAGTGTTACTCCTGCTGGCAGCTATTTGTAAATGCAGAGTTAGATCTGGAAAGTCAGAGGCAGCATGGAGAGCAGCCCGATTTTTGGCTCTGGCTGTGGGCAGTTTGGTTGTGTTTGGGTCCAGAAAGTGCATAAACTGTGTGTGTAGGACGGGGAGGTGCCCAGAAGGGGGTACGCTGGCCTTGTTTTGCCCTCCTGATGCCCTGCTCCAGAGCTCCTGACAGTGCCTCTGGAAAGCTGCTCACACCTGGAGGTGTTTGACGAGGAAGCGTTCCCCGTGGGGTGTGGGTGTTCACCAGTGCTCCTGTGGGTCCCAAAACTAGGGAATTCCTAGTTCTGCCTCGAAGCGGGATGTCCTTGTAAAGCAAAAAAGCTGCCACACGCTTTTCCTTTCGCCTCCCAAGTGAGGGGTGCCCGCTGCTGGAACAGCTGAATATCTCCTGGTGCGACCAAGTGACGAAGGATGGCATCCAGGCCCTGGTGCGAGGCTGCGGGGGGCTCAAAGCCCTGTTCCTGAAGGGCTGCACGCAGGTACGGCTCCGCGGTGCTCCAGCGAGCCACAGCAGCTGGTTCATGGCTGCTGCAACCAAGTGTTTGGGGATGAAGCGCTGTGGGGTTTTCTCTTCCCAGAAATGTTGCATTGCTGCAATTATTCACAGTCTGTCTGGTGGAGGTTAACTGCTTTTTTTTTTTTTTTTTTTGGAAATTCTTTAATAGCCGGAGCTCAGCGTGAGCAGTGGGACAGCAAACTAATTGCCTATCTAGCTGTAGAACCATTCTTCTTCCCCCCCATCGGGAGCACACTGAGCAAACTTTTATTTTCTTTTTTCTAAAGAAAAGATAAGTTGATTATCCGTGGCTAGACCCATCTGGTTTTGAAGGCTCAGAAAATTTTAGAAAGCGCAACAGGGCTTTCATTTCCAGTGGTGATAGAATTGCCTTGCTGGGTCATTTGGACCTTCCAGCTGGTCAGAGAAATCCCCGTGTTTGGGACTCCTTGGAAAGACTTCTGCAGCCAGCCAGGAGCATAATGCTATTCCCTCGTGTAGCTCCTGAGCCACAGCAGTACGTTTTGAAGAGGCTGCAGAGCCCGTGCTGCTTTTCTTTGGGATACGTAAATGGCATGCCAGCTCTCACAGCTGAAAGCTGGTTTGCTCCCTTTTTGATATTTAGACTTAATTTCCTTTAATCATACTTCAGTTCCTTGTCTGGTGAATCACTGGAAAGTGTAATACAGGGAAACATTCGCACTACATCTTTACTAAGGAGCTGTATTCATTGTGAGCTGGGGCACAGGGAACATCAGCCTTGGGCATTAGTCTCTCAGTGAGCAAGAGCTTGCAAAGCCCTTTCACAAAGAACGTGGGGACCAATCCTCATTTCTTAGTTGGGGTGCAGTCTTCTTAACGCAGACAGATCAGGCTAGAAAAGAGCAAAGCTGCATCTCCGAATCTTGCTTTTGAAAAAGGAGAGGAAAGGAGGAAAGCTGACCCTGCAGGGGCTGAAAGCTGTGGCCCAGAGGCTGCCGAGAGCTGAGGAGCCCCAAGGTGGACCTGGCAGCTGGTCGCTCTCATCTGCTGGGTGCTCGTCCCCAGACACCATCAGCGCTTGCTTGGTTTGGATTTATTTTTGGGGGGCGGGCATTCCTTAGGAATGAGTCACTAAGTGCCATTTTCGTCTGCTGCCTATAGACAAACAGCTATATGTTTTTATCAGACAAAAAAGCACATTTCTTTTCTGCAAGGACACGAAGTCCTAAAAGGTTGGGGTGATGGGCAGAGCAGCAACACATTGTGTGTGCAAAATGGAAGTGATACCCCTGGGTGCCCGAGCAAGCCCAGCCGTAAGGGCAATAGTGGGCAATTTTCGTTAAATGTTTATTGCTGTTGTGTTTTTTTAACATGTGAAGTGGGTATACGCAGCTGTCAAAATGGCTTGATTAAAGATAATAACAATCTCAGCCTATTTTGAGGATTCAGGTCATGGAAACAGCTTGAGTTTCTAGTAATTTATAGAGTCATGAGTAATATTGATGGTAGTACATCCTTGTTATCAATTATTTGCCATCTGTTCTTATAGATTTAAGAATAGCAAGCTTTTTTTTTAATCATCAGAAAGCAACGTGGACGTGTTTGTGCTCCTCATGTTGAAATAATACTTTATCTTTTTTGAGAGCCCTGCTGTTGCAGTATGAAAGCAGGTCCTCGTGGGCCCTCGCTAGTGAAGCGTCGCCTTAATTCCCGTAAAGACTTTCTGACTTCACGACTTGCTCTGTTAATCACACGTTTGATCGGATCAGCCCTTCTCTAAATCAGTAACTTGGTGTTGTGGGTCTTTGAACTCTGTTCCTGGGATGTACAAAATGGCACGCGCCTGCTGCTGCGCATTTTGAGACTGCATCACCCTCCTCCCCCACAGCTGTCCCAACCACAGACGTTTTATTGTTCTCAAAGCTTCCTTTTGAAGACTGTTTCAAGTATTTAACAGGTTGTTTCAGCCTCTGAATTTATTTTTTTTTTCCAGCTTGAGGATGAAGCTCTCAAATATATCGGCGCGCATTGTCCTGAACTGGTGACTTTAAACCTTCAGACGTGCTTAGTAAGTAACCTGCCCCGTGACTTCCCGCCTGTGTTTTGAGGCCATCCCCAAGCAGAACCACGCAGAACGCGCTCGATCCCAGAAACATCATCTCTGCAGCCAGGGCAGTTGTAAATTTACGAGACTCTTAAAAAAAACAGTTGATGAAAACCAGCTTTCTGGGAGTGCTCGGCGATGTTGAATAAGGCCCCGAAACAGTGTCACTGCATTCAGCTCCTCAGCTTTGTCTCCTTGCCCTGCCCGCGGGGCTTCTGAACTCCCTTGCAGGACTAGCTGGAGAAATTCTTTCCACGGGGCTGGAATGCCTGCGCGGCCTTCCTGCCAGCTTCCTCCCAGCTCTCCCCACACTGAACCAAGAGGGGCGATTTCCCTGCTCAGGACCAGTTGCTCTGCAGTGCCAAAAATGCGTATTTATGCCCCAAATGAAACCGAAGGGGGTTCTTTGGGTGTAATACCCCACAGTGGGTCCGATTCAGTGGGGATGGGCAGTCCCGGCCCTCTCCCAGGGAGGTGGGCAAGGCCCCTGGGGGCTGTGGGGCTGGGCCCTACGCTGCAGCCCCGGCCCCGTGAGCAGAGCACGTGGGACGAGAGGGACCCTCGGTGTCTGGGGACCCAGCCGGGCTGCTGGAGTTGCTGTGGTGTGAGTTTGGCAGGGTCTGGGCCATGAGGTGGGCTCTTAGCTCTCACATGGTGGTCCCAAAATGCGTTTGTGGGTTGAAAGAAGCAGAATTTGGCCTCATTTAAGTTCCTGGTTGGAAATCTGAGAGGAAAACGCGCAGCAGGTTGCTCTTCCCCCTCCTGTGTCACGGCCTGTGATGCTGTCCTTGTCTCTCTCGTAGCAAATCACAGACGACGGGCTCATCACGATATGCAGAGGGTGCCACAAGCTGCAATCCCTGTGTGCCTCGGGCTGCTGTAACATCACCGACGCCATCCTGAACGCCCTGGGACAGAACTGCCCCAGGCTGAGGTAAGCTCTCGGCGGGTCCCTCAGCTTTGGTGACCCCTGCGTGTGAGCAGAGGGTCCCGGGGACACGGTCACGCCTTGCTGGAGCTGCTTTGTTACTGCTGTGCTGCGAGGTGACCGTGGGTGTACCCCCCAAAAAATCCCTCAAGTTTAGGAACAAACACAAGGGGACAAAAGGCTGGGAGGAGAGCTCCGTGCCACGGCTGTCTGTGCTGCCAGGGCACTCGCTTGCAGCAGTCTCACTCCAAACCATTGTGTATTTTCCTTCTGCTTTTTGTGGAAAACAGCTGAGGTTAGGTTACTTCAGTACTGAGAACTGAAAATGCATTTAGACAATATTGTTTCCTCGTAACATGTGATGCTGGCAGGATTTTCACGGTGATTTTATAGCAGACGGAATTCGTGCTTTCACTCAAAAGGGTGGGCTTCCAGCATCCAGCTTGCTTTTTTACTCAAAAATATTTTTTTTAATCAGGACAAGTTTTTCCAGGAACATTTTGCTATAATTCAGAAAATGGCCAGGTGCAGGAAGAAGAGATGGTTTTAATCTGGCATCTGTAAGAGCTGGGTGGCCTCTAGTAATTAGCATAAAATACACGGGGGGGGAGCATCTATTTCCCACAATAAGCTCGTTGAAAGAATCGAGGTGTAAAGCACAGGGTGCGAGTACATGGAAACTGGTTGGGAAAGGGGATGGCAAAATGTGGCTTCGGTTCAGGCCGTTTCTGTGTGTGTTCAGCCGGAGTTCCACATGGATTGGGGAAAATTGGTTTGCCTTTCTCTAAAGGCAGATAAACGTTAGTGCTGTGAAGCAAACCCCTGCAGAGCTGCAGTAAGAAAGCCTGTCTGCTGGCACAGCACAGAAGACCTGAAGCTCTTCTGTCGAGGCGTTAAATATTTTATTTTCATGTCCCTCTGCTGGGTTGTGGTGCCTCCTGACTTGTATTGCACACTTCTCATGATGAGCTCTGCGTTTGGGGTAGAAACCAGAGCACTGGGGGCTTTTTTGAGCTCCTTAGTCCAACATTTGTCAGACCAGACCTGCCCTGCCTCATAGCAGGCACGGACTGAGCGAGCCTTGGAGTTCCCCTTTGGCCTGACTTCTTTTCTACTCCTGTGACCTACGCTCAGGTGTAGAGGGTGGCTGCTCTGTGCAGATCATCCTCAGAGAGCACAGCTTAAACCGGGGCAGGCTTTTCTGGGTTGCTGGAAGCTTTTAATGAAACTCTGAAAAGCAAAACGACTCCACCATGATTATTATCAATTCTTTCTGTGCAGAATATTAGAAGTTGCAAGGTGTTCTCAGCTAACAGATGTGGGCTTTACTACTCTAGCTAGGGTAAGTGCTCGTTTCCACTCTCCCTCAAGTATCTTTGCTTTCTTTTCGTGATGGATATGAACGAACAGCACCCTTGTCTCTCGAGTGTTGTAATGCTTTTCCTCTTGAAGTGTGGATGGAAGCCAGGTTGTACATAATTTCTGGTATCTTAAGCATTGTCCTGACCCACACGCCTCAGAGGACTTGCATCTGAACTAAGCAAAATGTTAAATACTTGGGAGCAACAAAATTGAATGTTTGTCCTAGATTAATCTGTGTTCTGTACAACTGACCCTGCATTTAAACCCCTTTACTTTCTATAATTTAAAAAAAAATAAAAATCTCAGTGTGTTTAAATGAGTGAAATTGCTAGATTCCCTTACTGTTTGGTGGTGTTCATAAAGAAACAGCAGAATTTCTTTTCCATCCCATTGTTTCACAGAGAAAAACCTTTGTTGCTAAAAAGGGCTGTCTGTCTTGTAGACGTCTTTGTGTTTGCTGTCTAAACTTTGCACTGAGTTTTGTGTTTGGTCTTCTGCTTGTTCCCAGAACTGCCACGAGCTTGAAAAAATGGACCTAGAAGAGTGCGTCCAGGTAGGAGGTGCCACCTCTGGCAGTTACTTGTTGTTTTTTGTTTGTTTGTTTGCTTTTTAGCACAATCACAGTGGTGTGGAAAGATGGTGAAAAAGCAGCAAGTTGGCTCCAAATGGGAGCTTGATTTAGGATCCCGAGGAAAAAGATCAGATATCTTTGGACAAGACAGCATTGACTTTGTAGTTTAATCCTTTGTTTGTATTTCATAGCAATAAATGCTACTGTAAGGGTAATAAAATAGATCTGTAATAGCAGTGAGATGTGTCTAGGAGGTCATGTGTCAAAGGTCATAACTCACACACCGATACAAGATAAAGTCCCAGAATAAAATCTTTGCATGTAGGGAAGCTTTGTGCCATATAATACTGCTAGGAATAAAGGAAATTGGGTCGGTTGTTTTTATTTTCATGGAGAAAAACAGCAGATTGTTGGAACAGCGGTGAATTTTGTACACGGGACATGGAAACAACTTGAAATAAAACCAGGGTGCCTGTTCTAGTCTTAGCCTTCCTCAAAGGCAGCAGGGTGCAGTGTAACGAGCTGGATGTTGTTGCCTGTGGACATCCCCGTCCTGCAGATGTCCTCCTTAGTTCCAGGGCTGTGCTGTCCTGTAGGGATGTGCCATAAGCTGGTTACCTTGACAGGGAAAAATCCTTGAAGTTACTCAGGACCCCAGGAAAAATTTCCAGCCTTAAGGACGGATTTGGAGCTGACTGAGGTCCCTGGGTTTTGCTTCCTGCGATGAGAACAAAGCGACCCCAGCGTTCGGTGCTTCCTGGTGTTTACGGGGCAGAAATTCAGGAGGTCGTAGGAGGAAACGACAGTAGTCCAGACAGGAAGCCATTCAAAGTTAACCCAAAAAGGAAGAAGAAAAATTGGGCTGTGTCCTTGGGCTGCACCGAATAAAGGCAGCGCAGCGAGTTCCCTCTGAAGGCCTTTAGATGAGAAACCCGTTGTGCCGAGGCGCTTTCTTCCCGAAGAAATAACGAACAGCTCAGTGCACGGAGCTGGTGGAAGGGCTTTGAACACCTCCTTGTACTTCAGAGACAAACGTTTAGGAGTCGTCGTGTTTCTGCTCGCCTGCTTCACAAGAGCTGCTCCAGGAGGCTCAGAACAGCAGCAGCGCCCGTGCCCCGGCAGTCCTTGAAGGACGCGAGTTGAGTTGTGTAAGGGAGCAGAGAAACGCGTACCTCTGGAGCCTGGTCACGCAGGAGATGGGTCCTGAGGAGCTCAGGACGATGCCTGCGTCGAACATGGTCACAGATTAGGCAGAAATTTGCAGTTGGTCTTTAGTAGGGGGGTAAAAAGTCCTTGTGCCAAGCGTCCGACCTGAAAAGCTTTTCTCTTTTCCAGATAACAGACAGTACGCTCATCCAGCTCTCCATACACTGTCCGCGGCTTCAGGTTCTGGTGAGTGTTATAAGTGAGACGTTGAGTATTTTCTTCCCACAGACAAAGGGATTTCGAGCCCTGCCTGCGGGGATTTATTTGTCTCTCTGACTTCACTGATGTGTTGCGAAGTCTTGGAAGAATTCAGCTAGAAACTTGACCCCGGAGAACCTATTGTCCCTCCCCTACTGCTAGCATGAATCGTGTGCCAGGCACCCACAGCTGCCTGAAAATGAGCTGGAGGACACTGAATTCTCCTGACAGCAGCCTCTGGTTTTCCTCAACACGCTTAGCAGAATCTGTCCACGAGGCAGGCTGTCGGTAACCGTGTGGGAGAGGAGCCTGCAGCCCCTGGAACAAGGAGCTGGGCCCACAATAACCTGTGCCCCTGTGAAAAGCAGCAGGCTGGTGCCCTCTCCTAGACCAAGACCTCTTCCAAGCCCTCTTCCTCCTCCAGAAGCTGCAGCGTGCAGCCCAAAAAAGCACCAAGCATTGGTGATGCTGAGTTCCTGCTGCTGCTTACACCCAGCACCAGGGTCCTGCCTGTGATGTGGGAGCCCACAGGTTTTACAGAGGGGGCTTCTCCAGCAGCAGAGGCATTTTTCTGTCCCCTTGCAGCGAGCATTTACTGTCCTGAGATCCTTTCCCCTCACCTTCCCCCCCTGGGACCCCAGGGGTGCCTCCAGCACACGGAGAGCACCCGTGGGGCAAACCCGCGGGTGTTGCACCTACAAACCCTGGCCCAGGTTGTCCCTTGTCCCAAAACCCCCTAGGCAGGGCATTTTGCTGGTGGCTGCTGGTGGCAGGGGCCGCTGACCGCCTCCGTTTGGGTGCAGAGCTTGTCCCACTGCGAGCTGATCACGGACGACGGGATCCGCCACCTGGGAAACGGCGCCTGCGCGCACGACCGCCTGGAGGTGATCGAGCTGGACAACTGCCCCCTGATCACCGACGCCTCCCTGGAGCACCTGAAAAGCTGCCACAGCCTGGAGAGGATAGAACTGTACGACTGCCAGCAGATCACGCGGGCGGGGATCAAGAGACTCAGGGTAAAAATTAATACTAGTAATAGTCATTAATAAAAGCACGGCCAGGGCTGTGACTTGGTCGCTTTGTCTGGAGGGGCTGAGGCTGTAGGTTCCTCGTGGTCTGGTGCTTGGTCTGAAAATATTGAGGTCAATCACCTACCAAATTAATAGAATTAATCATGCTCCTGTGCTCGGAAGCTTGTGTGGGGCTGGATGCTGGCTGGTCAGGGAGAAATGTAATTGCTGTGTCTTTTTTTTGTTTTGTTTTTGATTTTTTTTTGGTAATTGCTACGGGGCCATTTGGGTGGGCGAGGAGCCGGAGCAGCTCTGTCAGTAGCCGTGGGGCCGTCTGAGGCACCCTGAGCCCTGTGCCTCAGTTTCCCCACCCATTAGAGGGGGATAGGAGTCCGGGCTGGTTTGCAGAGCACGAGGTCGGAGCAGAGCTGTTCTGTTCCCCGAATTCAGTGCGGGATTAATGCAGAGGAAGGGGTGTCACCAGTTCCCACTCCCGCAGCTGTTTTCTGCTACCAGAATTTGCCAATCCGCCGTTTGTGGAAATCACAGCATTGATTGAACCGAAGGAGGTTTTGTTTTTTTTTTTTAAATATAAAAATCCCGTTTTTACCCCGCGGGTTGTGCTGTGCTTGTCGTTGCAGACCCACCTCCCCAACATCAAAGTCCATGCCTACTTCGCGCCCGTGACCCCCCCCCCCGTCGGTGGGGGGCAGCAGGCAGCGCTTCTGCAGATGCTGCATCATCCTATGACGGCGGCGGCGGCCGGCCTCGCGGACTTGAGTATTTAATGACACCCCCAGAGTCACGGTGGACACCAGAACCCTCGAGGAAAGCGATCCCAGAGTCATTCGCAAGGGGCCAGTGAGCGGGGCCGCGGCGCCAGGCCCCCCCCCCCCGTAGCCACCCATCCGCATCCATCCGCACCCCCCCCCACCTGCTCCAGCGAACCGCTGAACTCTCCGCGCCCTCCCGGAGCTGGAGCCCTCGGCTTTTTTTTTTTCTGTAGGTGGCTTTGGGAGAACTCGGAACCATTCCTGCTGGGCATGCTCGGACAAAAGCGCTGCGGAGAGGAGGCTTTGGCAAAGCCCAACGGACTTTGTTTGCTGAGGAGGAGGAGGAGGAGGAGGTTGGAGCGGTGACTGCAGCCCTCGGAAACAGGGAGAGGGAGAGGACGGATCGTGCTTGAACCCTGCATCCGCTGGCCAGGAGGGGGAAGGAAAACAAACAAACAAACAAAAAAAAACAGGAAAAGAAAACCCCAACGAGTTCCGTGTCCGTTTTTCAGCGAGGGGATGAGCCAGCGCAGCTCCCTCGTGCTCCTCTGCTTCCCCTTCCCGGCCGGGCACGCTCACGTCGAAGGTTCGCCCCCTCCGTGCTCGGCAGCACCCGGCTCAGCGCCTCCCTAGGTTGTTGTGATGTAGCTCCAAGTCTGTAACGTCAGGCTCAGTTTTGGTCTTTTTTTTTGTTTTGTTTTACCCTTCCCACACCCTGCTCTTTTTTTTTTCTCCCCCTCCCGCTCTGTAATTCAGCCCTTCTGAGATTCACCAAACGAAAGTCACGGAAACAATCCGAGCTTTTTTTTTTTTTTTTTTTTTTTTTTTCCCCGCCGCTGGGAGCCTGAAGCGACCCTTTGGGAAGGTTTTTAAGGTTTTTCCACCCAAAACCAGCTGCGCTCCTCAGCTCCTCAGCCTGTTTTACCCAGAGGCTGGCTGCGTTTGTCTTGCATTTCAGGTTTTACCCCAGGGGTGAGAAATCCCCCTCGATGTAGGGGGACGAGTTAGAGCCCGTTCCGGTGACCGTAAGTCCCCCGCTCCGCCTCTCCTTTCCCCCCTTTTCCCCCCCCTACAAAAAGTGAAGTAGGGAATTCGGGGCTGCTGCTCCCTGCCCCAGCTGGGAGCCAAGGACCCCGTAACGCAGCGGGGCCGTGCCCGGGGTCGTGGGCACACGGTGCCGGGCGTTTTTCTCCCTTCGGCATCTTCTGCAGGTAAGTGAAGGATGAAAGGAGGTGAAAAGGAGTGAAAAAGAGTGAAAAGGAGGTGAAAAGGAGGTTTTTCCGTCTGCCAGCCCAGGGGGTGCCCACAGCAGCCACTTTTGGGGCGTTTCAGGCAGGATTGACCCCGGTGCTTCAAAGGGGGAGATCGGCCGAGGGGGTACCGGGGCAGGGTTTGGGGAAAGCGTAGCCAGGAGCACGTCTTAAATCGGGGGCTCCCCCCCCCTCCTGCTGGAGTCCCGCTGTGGGGAGCAGCTTTTGGGGGCCCCAGGGCTCCTTTAGGGCCGGGGGCTTGCTCTGAGGCTGCTCCGAAGGTCGCTGAGGGCCACCAGCCCCCTATAACCCGGCCTTGTCCCCCCCCCGCTGTGTGTTTAACGGAGCCTGCAGGGGGGGGGGGGCAGCTGCCAGCTCCCTCCCCGGCTGCTCGCAGTCGCTGCCATTTACCCAAATCCTCCAAATTTTACCCAAAGCACCTTCTGCACCCCCCTCCCCCCCACAGCACTCCCTGCTCTGGTTTAATTTTTTACTTTTTGGGTGGGGGGGTGCTGAGCCAGGAGGAGCCGAGAGCGGGCTGCAGCTGCCTCGTAGCAGGTTTTTTTTTGGGGAAAAAAGGCCCAAATCCTGAACCCAAAGCCTCCTCCGTTCCCTTTGGTGGTGTTTTTCGGGCGGGGGGGGGGGGGGAAGGGGGGCGGCGCGCAGCGTCCTGCAGGCGGTTGTGTCTCCATGGACTCTCCCCGGTGTTTGTATTTATATAAAGTACCAATAAACACCATTTTCCAAGCCTCGCCTTACCGGGGGGAGCGCCTCTCTAGGGAGAAATGGGGGGCGGGGGGGGGGGGAATTGGAATAAACGGGGCTGGGGGCTGCGGGGTGGGGGTGCTGGGGGCTCTTGAGGAAGGTCCCGACCCCCTTAGGGCTGCTCTGGAGGGGTGAGGGGTGCTGGGGGGGGCTCAGGGCCCTTTTTTTGGGGGGGGATTAAGTACTGGGGGAGGCCATTTGGGGCCAAATTTGGTGTATTTTGGGGCGGGGGGGGCATGAAAGGGAGGGGGCAGTAGCATTGAGAACCCCCCGGGTGTCAATGAGGGCAGTGGGGCCTTGTGGGGGCTGACTGCAGACTGGGGGGGGTCCCATGGGTGCTGCCCCCCCACGTGTATCGCCTGGGGGGGGGTCCAAGCCCTGCCCCCCCGTGTGGATAACAGCCAATGAGCAAGCTTGGATTTGCATATCCCCTCCCCTCAGCCCCCCCCACAGGGTTGGCCCAGCACCAGCATGAGCTCAGGGCTCTCGTGACCAGTTCGTGACCATGAGGGGGGGGGGGGAAACAGAAAAGGGGGGGCTTGGGTGGTGCACCAGGGCTGTGCCCCCCCCCCTGGTGTCCCCCCCAGCTTGCTGCCTCCCCCCTCCCACACCCCCAGGAGCTGCAATTCGGGGCCATTAAATGGAGGCTGAGGGCTCCCTGCCCCCATCCTGAGCTGCTCTGCGCCCCCCCCCACGACTCTGGGGGGGCAGCGTCACGTTTTGGGGGGGGGGGGCAGCAGGCCCATCAGGGCCCCTTTTGGTATCCCCAAGCACTCCCAGCCTGTGCTGGGAGCCCCAAGTGGGCCAGGGAAATGGGGACACTGCATCCCCCTTCATCCCCAGCCCTTCCCCAGTTCACCCCCCGTCCTTCCCAGCCCCCCCCCAGCTCTGGACGCCCCCCAGGGAGCCAGCCGAGGCACAGCAGCTGTGGAAGCGGTGTTTTATTCGACCCCGGGGGCTGCAAAGCTCTACGTACACAGCCCAGGCGGCGCTCACTTCTTGGTCTCCTCCTCCTTGGAGAGGGTTTTGATGATCTCCTCCTTCTTGGCCTGCAGGCGCTCCTCGCGGCGCTTCCGAGCCTCCTTGGTCTTGGACCTGCGAGCCTCGGCCTGGTCGCTGCGAGGAAGGAAAATGCTGAAGGTGGAAAACCCCAAAGAGCCCCCAGGAGGCCGTCGGCGCTGGCCCTGTCCCCTCTTTAGTGCTGGTAGGAGCAGGGCAGCTCCCTGAGGAGGTCTGACCTTCCCCAAGCCCTCACGGCTCTCATCCTCACTAGAGGACGAGTTAAAAACAGCAGCTTTGTTCTTTAAATCCCATCTGCCTCAGGATTTATGGTAAAATATCACCTCGTGCTTGCCTCGTGCTTGCCCTGTCATCATTCCCTGATCTAAGTGGGGTTGGCAGGGAGCAGACAGCTCTGCCAGGATCACCCTGCTCCCTTCTGATTCCTCCCCATGGCTCCCAACAGCTCCACCAATTCAGGAGGAGCGCCCTGAATTTACCAGCCTGCGGTTATTTCCACAAAAACCCCTCTCGCAGCTCGCAGGCGGGAGCTCAGCAGCTCAGCAGCACTTACGCCAGGAGCTTCTTGCGAGCTTTGTCCGCCTTCAGCTTGTGGATGTGCTCCATCAGGATGCGTTTGTTCTTGAACACGTTGCCCTTCACCTTCAGGTACAGGCTGTGGTACCTGCGGGAGCAGAAGGAAGCGTGAGAGGCTGCCCAGGGGTCCAACCACAGCAGCTTTCAGGTGCCTCACACCCTTCCCAGCAGGTTTTCTACAGAGGATTTGTTTCCATCAGCAAGCTCCACGCCCAGGAGCCGCCTGTAAAGCTGCCTGGAGCAGGGAGGGCACAGGGAAGGCCGGGGATGTGCCCCCAAAAGGCTCACATGTGGCGGTCGATCTTCTTGGACTCCCTGTATCTGCGGAGCAGGCGCCTCAGGATCCGCATCCTCCTCATCCAGGTCACCTTCTCGGGCATCCGAGCGTTGGCCGTACCCTTCCTCTTACCTGGGGGGGGAGGAAACGAGTTGAGGACACCACCAGGCTGCTGCCAGGCGGGCACAACGCTCCCACTGGCATTTAATCCCCCTCTGCTAACACAGAATGAACTCTGCAGCAAAATCTTTGCAGAATTTTGCTCAATACAAGCCTGCAGGTGTGCCAAGGACCACAAAAATCGACCGTTTCCCTCAGCACTCACCGATGCCCATGTGCCTGCCCTTCCGGCGGGCCAAGGTGTTCTTCCTGCAGCGGGCACGGGAGTGAACGGTCACGGGCTTGCGGATGATGAGCCCATCCTTGATCAGCTTCCTGATCTGCTGACCTGGAGGGAGGAAGGGATAAACGCGTTCAGCATCTTAGGGACTAACAAAAACCACAATCAACTGGGATACGGACAAGCCAGCCATGACTCCAGCGCCACAGAGGGGCTGTGGAGGTGCTCTTTCCCCTCTCCCCATCCCATTTCTCCCTCGTTTGTCATCCCAGAGAAAAACATGGACTGAGCGTGCCACAAGGCCCTGCCGGGCACCACGTTCCTGTGAATGTGATGGGGGAGCTCTGCAAATCCTGCTGGTGATGGGATTCCACCCTACAGCACACGGCAGCTGCCCAGATGTCAGAATTGTACCCGGGCCACCACCCCTGCTAGTGAGCAGCTCACAAATCCCCACCTGGCCCACCCGACGCCCCCCTTTCCCTCGAGGGAGGTGCCCCAGGCCCCCTTACGTGAGTTAGCGTTAGCGATCTCGTTGGTCTCATTGGGATCCAGCCAGACCTTCTTCTTGCCACAGCGCAGGACGCTGGAGGCCAGCCTCTTCTGCAGCCGGAGCATACTGTGGGCAGGTGGGGGGATGCCTCAGCGGCCAGAGGAACCCCTTGAGCCCCCTCAACCCCATGAGCCCACCCCAAGGGACCCCTGAGCCCCCCCTCTGGCCCCCCTAAGCCCCCCTCAGATCCCCCCAAGCCTCCCTCACCCCCCTTAGCCCCGATCACGTCCCCCCGAGCCCCTTCAGGCCCCCTCAGCCCCCTCCCAACCCCCCCTCAGGACCCCCGAACCCCCTCAACCCTCTGAGAGTCCCCCCCAATCCCCCACTCAAGACCCTGAGCGACCCCCCCGAGCCCTCTCAGGTCCACTCAGACCCCCCTCAGGTCCCCCCCAAACCCCTCTCAGCACCCCTCACCCCCATCCACACCCCCACACACCCCTCCGCCGCCATTCTCCCCCTCCCCATGCCCCGGCCGCCATCTTGCCCCCCCCCCACCCCCGAGCCACGAGCAGGCCGCAGCCGCCCCCGCGGGGCCCAGCCGCGCTCCGCTCCCCCCAAACCCTCCCCAAACCCTCCCGCTCCCCTCCTAGGATCCCGGTGAAGCCCCACGGACGGTACCGGGCCCCCCCTCGAGCCCCATCCCGGCGAGGCCCCCCCGGTGCCGCGCGGCGCTCACCTCATGCGGCGGCCGGGCTGAAAGAGAGGGGCGGAGCCTCGCGCCGCGCCCACAGCGACCGGATCGTACCACCCCGCCGCCCCCCCCTCCGCCTCCCCGCCGCTCCGTCAGGCTCCGGGACGGGATCTAGGAACCTCCGCGGATTTTTCACGAGTGGAAGAAGCGGTGTGAGGCCGACAAAGCCCTCTCGCGGTGTGGAGATGGGGAGAAATCAACGCTTCCCCCCCCCCCTTTCCTCCCCGCGGGGTGGTACGGTCCGAAAAGAGCCTGCGCGGTGTGGGGAGGGGAGAAGGGAGGGGGGAGGGGGGAGAGCGCGGCGCATGCGCAGTGAGGAGGCGTGGGCAGCACGTGGGGGGCACCGGGCACCGGGCACCGGGCACCGGGCACCGGGCAGGGCTCGCCCCCGTTAATGTCCTGGGGAGGGGGGCTCCCGGTACCGGTTGACCCCCCCCCGGTGTACCGGGAGCCGGAGCTCAATGCCGGTGTCTCGGTGCTCACCGCGGGGGGGGCGCTGAACTGGCTGGGGGGGGGGCTACGGTGGTCGGGGGGGGCGTTCCGGTGCTGGGGGGGGGCTCCCGGTACCGGGGGAGGGGGTCCCCGGTACTGGGGGGGGGGCTCCCGGTGGTGGGGGCGGTCCCGGTACTGGGGGGGGTCTCCAGTGGTGGGGGGTCCCGGGGTTGGGGGGGTCTCCGGGACTGGAAGTCCTGGGGATGGGGGGGTCCCGGTAATGGGGGGGGGGTCCGGTAATGGGGGGGGGTCCCGGAGCCCCCCCCCCCGGCCCCTCTCCGAGCCCCCATCCTGGGCGGCAGATGGCGCGAGGAGAGGAGCCGGGGGCGGTGGGTTTGGGGTTGCTTTGGGGGAAAAACACAAGAAAAACGTCAATAAACACGGATGAACGCGGGCTGCCGCCACCGGGGTCCCGCAGCAAAACGCGGCGGGGCGGGGCCGAGACCCCAAAGCCCCCCCACAGACTCCTCACAGCCCCCCCCCCAAGGGCCCCCCACAGCCCCCCCCCAGGCCTCGCAGCCCCCCAGTGCCCCCCCCAGTCCCCTGGAGCCCCCACAGCCCCACACAGACACCCACAGCCCCCCCACAACCCCCCCCAGTCCCCTATAGACCTCACAGGCCCCCCCCCAGAGGCCCCACAGGCCCCCAACAGCCCCCCCCAGACCCCCCCAGCAACCCCCAGCCCCCCCACAGCCCTCACAGGCCCCCCACAGCCCCCAGAGCCCCCACCCAGGCCTCACAGGCCCCCCCACAACCCCCCCCACAGCCCCCCTGGAGCCCCCCCAGCACCCCCCCAGCCCTCACAGCTCCCCATGGCCCCCCACAGCCCCATAACCCCCCCCACCGCCCTCACAGACCCCCCCACAGCCCCCCAAAGCCCCACAGCCCCCCACCCAGCCTAGGCCCTGCCACCATCTCACCCCCCCCAGCTCCCACCCAGGGCTGGTGCCCCCCCCCCATTTATTATTTTATTTTATTTTATTTTATTTTATTTTATTTTATTTTATTTTATTTTATTTTATTTTATTTTATTGTGACCCGCCCCCCCCCCAAACGAGCAAATCTGCTGCAGGCTGCGCCCCCCCCTCCCCAAAACCACATTTATTTATTTATTTATTTATTTATTTATTTATTTATTTATTTTTACTTGGGGGGGAGGTGTTAAACCATATAGACACATATTGATTTTTTTTGGGGGGGGTTGTAAGATATTTATTTATTTATTTATTATTGGGGGGGGTTTAAACCATATTTTTTTTTTTTTTTTTTTTTTGCGGGGGGGTTAAGCCACATATATATTTATTTATTTATTTATTTATTTTTCCTGGGGGGGTTAAATAATATATATATATATTGATTTTTACTGGGGGGGGGGGGGTAAGCCACATATATTTATATTTATTTATTTTATTTTATTTTTTTTTTATTTTTTTCCTGGGGGGGTTAAACAATATATACGTATATTGATTTTTACTGGGGGGGGGGGGTAAGCCACATATATATATATATATATATTTTTATTTTATTATTTTTTTTTCCTGGGGGGGGTTAAATAATATATATATGTATATTTATTTTTACTGGGGGGGGGTTAAGCCATATATATATATATATACTTTTTTTTTTTTTTTTTGGGGGGGGGTCAAACCCTATCTACACATTTCCATTTTATTCCTGGGGGGGGGGGTTCCTCCTCCTCCTCCTCTCCCCCCCCCCCCCGTGGGGAGGAGTGCCTTGCTGTGTGTGTATGTGGGGGGGGGGGGCACCGCATCCCTCATCCCTCCACCACTGTGGGAGCGGCCGGGGCGGAGGCAAAGCCCTTGCCCGGCCCCCCCCCCCCCTTTTCATTGCCCCCCCCCATAACAACACTCCTCCTTCCTCCTCCTTCCTCATCCTTCCTCCTCCTCCTCCTGTGTCCCCCCCCCCCCAAAAAAAAAAAACCCAAAACCGTCGCCTCGGGGCCCGGTGCGGCGGAGGCCGAGCTCCATGGTGCGGGAGGGGGGCATGGCGCGCCCCCCCCGCAGCGCCGCGCAGGACATCCAAATGGACGTCTTGGACAACGCCGCCCTCCAGGTGACACCCCCCGGGGGGGTGGGGGGGGGGGCACGGCTCCTGGGGACCCCCCCACGGCTCACTCATCCCCAACCCCCCCCCCCCACCCCTTCACGGCGGAGATTTCCCCCCCCCCGGCACCCAAAATGGGGGTGCCCCCCCCGGCCGAGATACCCAACCGCCCCCCCCAAGATAAAAAGCACCAAGCGGGGTCGACCCCCCCAGATTTTTTGGGGGGGGTCGAAACCCCCAGATTTATTTTTAGGGCTTTTCGACCCCCCCTATTTATTTTTTGGGGTCGAGCCCCCCCATATTTATTTTTTTGGGGGTCGACCCCCCCCATTTACTTTTTGGAATCGACCCCCCCCATTTATTTTTTGAGGTCGAGCCGCCCCGATTTATTTTTTAGGGCTTGTCGACCCCCCCCCCCGATTTATTTTTGGGGGTGGTCGAGCCCCCCCTATTATTTTATTTTTTTTGGGGGGGGGGGGTCAGCACCCTTTGCTGTGTCACCGCCCCCCCCCTTTTCGGGTGTGCCCCCCCCCTCCAGCAGCACCCCGGGTTTATAGGAGGAGGGGGGGGGCACAGCCCCATGGTGCCCCCCCACATGGGGAAACTTTCAGCAAAACTGTGCGGGGGGGGGGGCGCCCCCTAATGTGTGTGTGTCCCCCCCCCCCAAATAAAAAGCCTCATCCCATGGGTGGGGTGGGATGGGGGGGCTTTTTTAGGGTGGGGGGTGGCTGGGGGGGCTGTGACAGCACGAGGGGGGGCACAGGCCGGGGGGGAGCAGGGTGGGTTTGGTTTTTTTTTGGGGGGGGGGCAAGGACCTAAAAATACCGGGTCCTTGAGGGGGGGGGGGGGGACCACCCAGCCCGGCCGGCAGCAGCTGGGCCAGCTGTCCCCCTGTGATGCCGGGGGGGGGGGGCACGGCCCCATTCAATGCCCCCCCCCCCAGCAAGCTCTGTCCCCCCCCCCCCAGCCCAGCACCCCCATCCCCTGGGGGGGCGGCTCAATGGGGTTGGGGGGGGGCTCTCCCAGTTGGCCCCCAGTGGGAAGCACTGGAGGGAACTGGGAGGAATGGGGGGGGGGGTTGGGGTGTGCTGGGGGGGGGCTGTGCATGCCGGGGGGGGGGCAGTGAGCTGGGACGGTGAGGGGGGGGGCACATGGGACACCCCCTGCCCCCCCCCCCCCCAAGACCCCTCCATTGGGGCTGTCTATGGGGCTGGGGGGGGACTCCCTATGCTGCTGGGGGGGGAGGGGCTGCCCTATGCTGCTGGGGGGGGGCTTTTTTTTTTTTTTTTGGGGGGGGGGGGGGGGGCTCCATAAGTCCAGGCGTGGATGCTGAGGAGGGGGGGGGGCATTTTTGGGGGGGATGGGGGCATTTTTTTGGGGATGGGGGGATTTGGGGGGGATTTTTTTGGGGAGGGGGGGATTTTTTTTTTTGCGGGGGGGCCTCTCTGCAGCCATCGCCTTATCCAACCCCCCCCAGAGCAAATACAGCAAGCGCAAGAGCCGCTTCAAGCGCTCGGACGGCAGCACCTCGTCCGACACCACCTCCAACAGCTTCGTCCGCCAGGTGGGGGGGCCGGGGGGGGCTTTTATTTATTAATTTAATTTTGGGGGGGGGCCACAGCCCCCCCCAGTTGGCCCCAGCCATCTCCCATCCCCCTGCACCCATCCTGCAGGGCTCCTGGGGACGGTCCCTTGGAAGGGGGGGGGGGTTGAGGTGCCCCCCCCCCACCAAGAGGTGCGAGGTGGGGGTCCTGAGAACCGGGGGGGGGGGCACGGACCCCCCCCCCAAATGAAAGCAGAGCTATGGGGTGCCCCCAAGCCCATCCCCACCCTCCCCTACCCAGCACGGGGGGGGGCATTTCATCACCCTTTGGGGGGGTCCTGGGACCCCCCCTTTGCACCCCTCCCTTTGGGGGGGGGCACAGCCCCCCCTCCCCAACC